>NW_022639741.1:206911-232552 GCF_010583005.1 Odontomachus brunneus | reverse complement strand
TATAAAAAATATATCATATATATATATATATATATATATATATATATATATATATATATATATATATATGTTTCATATATTTTTATACAAAAAATAGAAATTTTAGTATATTTCTCTAATTTTCAGTTACATTTTGCATGGCAATATATCTTTAGTGAGAAAGTTTCTACACAATTCCCAAAAGTTCTCTTATTTGATGCGTTTCGCATCCACAATAAAAAAGGTTCAAACCCTGTTAAAACTTGATGCGAATCGCGTGGAGCTCAATTCGCATTCAGATCCATGTTCGCTTATTCTCCGACATATTCCCGCAATAAGATAAAAGCGGGATTTCTGCCATTAACACGGCGTATTTAGTATAGTAATTGTGGGCACGAACAAATACCAGTTATACAACGAAGGTAACAACACCGTCAGTATACTAGACGGCACGTATAGACGTGTAACAGGCGGAACATTTTGCTCTAGATCCCTCCGATCAATCCATCCCGTCTGAAAGCACGGCGCTACCACACATATCCTTTTACGTGGAATCGCGAAAGCCCGCTTATACGTTTCGATGGCGCCCATGAAGCCGGTCGGCAAAGCTCGTTCTATATACTAACCGAAGTGGCACCAGTCCGACGTGGACCGGCCGAAAGAAAGCCAAAACCCCATTTGAGCGGAGCCGACATTGCATGAATAGTTTCATCAACGTCGGGTTTCCCCGTTGCGAAATTTCGATTAACTCTCCACGAACTCATCGATAAATATACGCGCGCCTCGATAGTAAATTACCTTTGAAAGTCAGAAAGCTATTACAACCGAACGTCATAACTCGTACTGAAAGTCGGTAACGCTGCGCGACCACGACTGACGACTAATATCTGTTGCTTCGTCGTTCCTCGCCATTTTTCACTAATGACATCTCTCTACCATTATACCGATCACGGATACAATTACAGCTACTCGAGCAAATTTCGCTGATCGCGTGGAAATCTGTTCGTGTGCATCTGGGAAAGTCGATCGGATATTTCACCACCACCATCCGAGGGTCTTTCTGTATACATCTCTATACATCCAGCTCAGATCAACGGAGCGTAAATAAACCGCGATATATGAAGCGCAGAAAACCTCGCAAAAGTTAGTTGTATAACCTCACAAATCCGTCATTTGAAAGCTCGTTCAATAGAGAAGCTATTAGCCCGTAATTCCGCGGATCTCCACCGATCCATGGACTCCGCGGAGCTTTGGATAAAGAACTCATAGATCACGGGCCCTGTGAGCGAATACACATCGATACAGTGTGTAGTGCGCTGAGGGTTTCTACCCGGCACACCGACATTAACGGCGGTTATTGTCGACAGAGGCGGGCCTTTGCGGCGCATACTTGGCAACGGTATTCACGTCGATAAGTTTCTGTAAACAGGAACGCGTTACGCGTCGCTAGCAATGCGCTGCAGTTTGGCAATACTCGCCGAGTCTTGCCGGAGTTCAATCGTCCATGATGCAGGCGCGAGCAATTATCAACTTTGAGGGTGAGCGAGGCGTCCTGTTAACATATATCGATCAGATCCGCCGAGTGATATAACGAACGAATGCATTTCAACGAGAGAGAGAGAGAGAGAGAGAGAGAGAGAGAGAGAGAGAGAGAGAGAGAGAGAGAGAGAGAGAGAGAGAGAGAGAGAGAGAGAGAGAGAGAGAGAGAGAGAGAGAGAGAGAGAGAGAGAGAGAGAGAGAGAGAGAGAGAGAGAGAGAGAGAGAGAGAGAGAGAGAGAGAGAGAGAGAGAGAGAGAGAGAGAGAGAGAGAGAGAGAGAGAGAGAGAGAGAGAGAGAGAGAGAGAGAGAGAGAGAAAGAGATAGATAGATATATAGAGAGAAGGAAAGTTATTTCCACTTTACTTTTTTTACTCGACATAAACAGTTTCGCCAACTGCAAATCGTACTCGCAATATTCGCAATCCAGCGGTTACGCATTGTACCAAGTCTTCATGGCTGTTTCGTACGTCGTTCACATTTCACGAGCGCGAATTCTCTCGCGAAACAAGGCGGGCGAGGAAATTAGACCGTTGTGGATCTCGCGTTGGCCGTGCACGGCCGCGAGGAAGAGCCACGACAGGCAACAATAACCGACATCTAATGCAGGCAAAGTTCGCCGATCCGTCAACGGCGACACCATCATAATTCTCCGGCGGAAGTGTCCGGAGGCAAACGCGCGGGGTCGACAACAAGACGGGCCCCTCTCGACGGACGAACGAGCGACGGGTGCGCTCCGGTGCACCCCCGATCTCTCGCGGCGGTCACCCCGGCGGTCGCGTCACGCTAGGGGGAAGAGAGAATCGCACAGAGGGTGTGCGGAAGCACAGAGAGAAGAGAGAAGAGAGGAGCAGCGGTCTGCGCGTAACCGGTCCGCGCTTTATCCGCGGCGAACGCAGCAAAGTCATCGCGCAGGCGCGCCGAGGAAAGTCTCCCCCGCAGGATCATTTCGCGCCGCGACGCCGAGCGGCAGGCCTCATCCGCGTCGGCGGCTGCTGGTCCATGCGGGTTCATCGTCGTCGCGCGGGACGACGACGACGACGGCGACGGCGAAAGGTGACGACGACGACGACGACGCGAGAAGTTGACGTGGTCCGTACGATGACGACCGTCCGACAGGGTCTCGCGAGTTAATCGGCTAGTCTACCGGAGGACCGCGACCGAATGCGACCGCCACCGCGCTGGTCCCGGCCGGAAGATGCTGCCCCTGAGACTGACTATTCGCGGGTCGCGCGTCGCGACGCTCCAGACGAGGGCTCCACGTGAGCGTGGGTGTCATCGGAGCCAACCGTAGCTCGGTCACGCGAGAGCAGCCGTGAAGGAGTCCGAAGGAGCCGGTGTTCGATCACCACAGATCACCGTGAACTCGAGAGAAAAGAGAGGGAGATAATCAAACAAAGGAAGGATTCACGATTGATACGCGATCACGCGCAATCCCTCGCCACCCCGTGGATCTCTATCGCGCAGGGTAGCGTTGAATATCTAACCGCGTTCTTCTTCGCTCGGCTAACTTTCAGAAACTCAGGGTCGAGCGTTTTAGCGAGAACTCGCGCCGACAGCAGTGGATGATTAATCTCCCTGAGGTGTTAATCGTGGTGCAGTGGGGATTTCCGTGTCGGGGTGTCTAGGTGTGTACGTTCAAGTCGGGGAGTCGCTCGTAGTGCAAGTAAGGAACAGGTTCTTTGAGAGAGTGACCACAAATCGTCAAAGCGTCGTGTTCACGCTGCATCTCGAGGAGGGCACTCACTGTTCTCGATTCTCGAACAACTCGCGAAGAAAGCGGATTCCCGAAGATATCATTATAGTGAGGACACGTCGTACAGTGCGCGGATAACGACACAGGGAGATTGATGAGCACAAGTCGTGCTCATCGTAGTGAGTAAAAAACAAAAAGATCGAAACAAGATTAAACAAGCAAGGATCGGTAGTGCAGCGCGCGATCGAGTCGAGGTGTTAAAAATGCTGTGTCGCTGGCTCGCCGTCCTGGTACTCGCTGGTTTTCTGCTGGTTATCGAGGCGATCGCGGTCAGCCAAGGTACGTTGTTGCTATTCCGCGTAAAATCTTGTCCCCGAGCGTTGGCGAGCGGGTTAAGTCGCCCGGTATGATCCCCGAGACATCGCCCACATCGTCGACAACTTACCGCGTTCTTGCGGAAATGTTCGAGATAACGCGTGCGCGCGCCTGCGGGGCTAATCTGCGTAATTGAATGTCAGCGATGAAATCTGATACAGTCTCGCCATTTTCACGCTCATCCGGAAAACTTATCGCGCCGCCGAAATTAATGCTAGTGCCGCGCGCCAAGGCTAATCTTCGTAATCAAGCGCCGCTGATGAAGTTCCGCGCGCGCGCTCGCGGCCCTTTCCTTTTCGCAATTAGCACACTTATGATGCCATTAACACCCGCGGAGGGGTACCTGTATAGACGACGGTGTTTTATAAAAGCAAACGTATTCTGCGGCGAGCCCCGCACAAGAAAACCCGACTCCATTACGCCGTGTTGAACTTCGAGAACGGTCGCGGACCGAGTGAGCCGAGCTTTTTCGCAGTCGTCTACCTCTAATCACCGCGGCCAGTCTTGCATTACGAATTAATGAGAGGAACGTGCCCGTAGGAAATTCGAAAACACTAATTGGAGCCGAAATATGGTTCACTCCAATTGAACATTCACCTCTCGCGATATCATCTCGAGCTTCGAAGAAGAATGCACGATGAGAGAAGGTCTTTCTCAATTGTACCAATCGTTCGCGATTACTCGAATTTATCGAACTTGCGTGCACGAGCAAACTGAGAGATGGAAACACGAGTCGCTCATTATCACTCCGACGAACTTTTTTCAAGTTCATCATCCTTGATACGTAAAATCAAACATTTAATTGCGCGTCCATTGTGTCTGAAATCTGCATCCCGAGTTACATACCGACGCCAAGATTCGCATTCGCCTCCCGTAACTTCAGCGTCGAGATTTTCGTGGCGTTACATAGTGCAAGATCGTACAAAGTTACATAACGTTTACTCTCTCGCGTGGCCCCGGCTGTCGTTCATGGCGCGATCTGGAGTAATTACGCGGGCGGAGATGTCAGTTCGACCGAGCCGCCGCAGCAGCCGCGCCAACTTGGAAGTTGCGGAAACACTCGCGGAGAATTGTCGCGGGCTGCCAGTTTGGGGACATCGCGCGTGTCTGATCGCAGTCGCGCGTTCAGTCTCGCGCCACTAATTGTCGGTTCATAGTCAGTGATCCAGGATAATCGCACGGGTGGCGGCTTCTCGAGTGTGAGCCACCCGCGCGGCACCACGTACCGGGAGATGGTGTACGTGCTAATGTGCGGAAACACGTGCGAGAGTTTACCCTGGGACACGGTTTAGCGACGCAACGACGATGACGACGCGACCGAGACCGACGGTCATGACGACTACGAGATTGCACAGCCACCAGCGGGCGTTTTGTAGTGCGTCGCAGGTTGAATAATTAAAAGTCGGCTCGTTCACTCGCCATTCGTTAGCCGACGTGGTCGGTGAGTGCTAGGAACAAGCAAATAATCATCGCCGAGTGGTCTTGTGGTCGCGAGGTGCGTGGTCTTTGCAATCGGATACAGTGTACGCTATAGATATGCGACATGCACAGAGAGAAACAGAGAGACAGAGAAAGAGAGAGAAAGAGAGAGGGGAGAGAAATGTACACAGGCGATGTAAAAGCGGCGGCGCTCCGCGTCGTCCGCATGTATTGGCTCGAGAACGTAATTGAGTGCGGCATGCAAACACTCGCGGCGATTGTCTCGCCAGCTATCAAGAGAGACATTGCGATTTCACCTCTTCATGACTAACTCCCGTGAATGAGCCGTACGAAACGCGATGTTTCATACGACGTGAAGTAACACAGAGAAACTGAACGAGAAGGGAAATTTCCAGATGACTGCAAATTTTCGTAAAATTTTCCGACGACAAAACATAACATATCGAAATTTAATGTATGATTAGTATCAAAATATTCAAAGGAGGTTACGTGAATTTCTACTCGCGGAAAAAAAAGATTTTACTGTCGCATCGTAGTCTGCTGAAAACGTATCTGCTTCTGCAGATAAAATCTTCATCTGATGTAACTAAAACTTTTGCCGTTATTACTACACCGGTTTCGTAGCTAAATATATGCCTATTGATAACTATACTTTCAGATAGTCATATGTCACAATAAGACTCGACTACCACACACAGATTCTTGCAACAACATTTTTTTTTTCGTATAGCTATTAAATCATTATTTAGTAAAATAGTATAACGTCGAGGGTATAGATTGAAGTAATTAGTTATTAGCTAAATGCGGTTCAGCATATTCCTTGATCCGTGATGCGCGAATATCAGGTCTTTGACCCGATCATCTCTTATCGTGTTTGCACATCAACCCAATACATTTGTGTGCGAATTTTGTTGCTTTCGGCCAATTAGCCATGAACGCACGCGGAAATACTTGCATGAACGATGCTGATGTGTAGATATCTAAAGCAGGGGCGTGCGTGTTGCGTGCTGCGTGTGCGTTTAATGCTAATGCGAATTCAGCACTGACTTGATTGACGTATATGGGAACGATTCACAAGCACGCGGCTTTCTCTCTCTCACACACACACACACACACACCTCCCCCCGCAAGCATAAGCGTTGAGCAGCGATTCAGGAACGCAGAAACCCTTCGTAATCAGTGATGCAGAGAATCTAACGAGCGCTTTCGACTATTCGCGAAATATCGAATGCTCGAACGTGTCAAGCCATCAAAATTCTGTTGAAATCCGCGACACCTCTCGCAATATTTTTAGCAAAGTGCGAATCCGCGAATCTCGCGAAATGAGAGAACAACGCGCGTTTATACAAGCGGGCATCGAAAAGGTAGCAGCGGCGGCGATAATCTCGCCGGAAATGATCGCGTGCTATTACGGCACGGCGGCGTGAAAAGAACGCGAGTTCTCTCCCGAACAGACGTATGCTTGACCTAATCCTAATCCGCGATAACGGTCGAGAAGAAATTAATTAACAGGCGCGACTCTCTTTGACGCGAGCATTTTTTAATATAATCCGCTTCCGGATGCACCGAGCGTCGCGTGCGGCGCGCGTAATTACAATCGCGCAATTAACCGGGGATCGCGATTTAGCCGCGACGGGCTTTTAATTAGCTCGCGAGCCGCGTCTTAAATGCTGAAGAAAGAAAGACTGAGAGAGAATAAGAGAGCGGGATGGGGACGTTTATTCCGCGTTACTTATTAAAGATATCCCCTTTGAACAGTTTGTTATTCAGGTCGTTTGCCATTTTTTGTCGTCGTTTATGAACTACCTTTTGAGGGGAGATGTCTTTTTTCCCACGTTCTCCCGCCACTGGGACTAAATGACCGGAAGAAAATCAGGCTTTTAATAAAGAGGGCGAACTTCAAAAAGCCTCCGCCAACTCCTCCTCTACCCCTCTCTCGAAACCTCCCTTTCCTTTCCTTCTGCTCTTCTCCGACCCATGTCAAACGACGACGGGCGTCGTTGATCAAGCCGAGTGAGAGCATTGCAATCTTTTCGGAAAATATTAAGGGAATCCATTAAGACATGCGAGTAGTCGGCGCGACGAGGAACAAGCGCTATGGTCGACAAAAAGCTCTCCGTTCCAGCGGAAACTCGTTAAGACCGTTCTCTAATTGCGGAAAATCAATCTCGCGAAGTTGCGCCAACGGCAACGTCGCTTTCCGCCGACACGCACAAAATCGCGTCGTTAGTCTCTGTAATTATAGAGAGGCAGTCTAGGTTGGTACGGAAAGCTCATTCCGATTCAACTCGATGCGCGGTTTTCTATGGGATACTCAAGAAGGCATCTTGCGAACCTCATCAAACGATTCGAATCATCTTGCTGAGGACGCGGTCGGACACCAGGCCGCCTTTTTAATAAGTTGGATACAAGTATCTTGACACAAGTGAACTCTTGAGACCACATGATTCCGTTTGAGTGAAATCTACTCGACGTTCAGGAAAGAATAAAGAAAATTGCGTTACGCACTTGGGGGAAAATTATTTGGTTTTACCAACGATTTTCCCAGGAGAAACTAGATCTAAGCTAAACGTATTTAACGGAATTCTCTGATGTATGGCCTCTGAAAAGTATTCTTTTAAGACCAAAAGGAAAATATTTCTAAAAAAGCAACTCAAACTACAAGAAGCTATTTCCCTTGTAATCCCATATTTCAAACGAGGACGTTTACCGAAAGAGTATTTCTCTTATAAAATATATAAAGAGAATTAATATTATGCTTGAAATATTTTCCTCTTAGCTTTAAAAGAATCGTCTCGAGGCCACGTATAAAAGGATTCCGCTGTGGATGAGATTGTATTATTTTTGAATGTTGGATACCGTCTTTGCAATCTCTTTAACGTCGGATGGAAGAATTCCATGACAAGCGAAAGAATATATAATTCCATCGGAATAAAATTTATTCGGCGCTGAGGCGCGAAAGTAAAAGAATTGCGTTACACGATCGGGGAAAAGTTATTTATATAGAATTCACCAAAGCGATCTTTCTAAGAGGAGAAAACAGATCTAAACTAGTCGTATAATCGGTAAATGCAATTTGTAACGTAATTACCATAACAACCTACATGTATGAAAGATAAACTCGATAACCGGGTCATAAACTGGAAGGAAAAACCGATCACTTTGAAATATCGAGGATCTCTCTGCCCGTAAACGGGACGCAAGTAAAGTCACAAGAAACCACGTGTCGAAGTTGAAAGACGCGAAAGTGTTCGTTTTGGCCGATGCGTTTCCTGCTGCCGATGCTAATCCGTTTACCTAGACTCAATCAATAGCTTCGTCCTGGAATTCACGCCGAAATTCAAACCGCGGAACGCGCTGCACAGGGCCATGTAATTGAAAGTAGCTGACAAGCGGTCAAATTCAGTAGCGGCGGCGGCGGTAGCAGCAGCAGTTCAAACAGCAGTTACACGTAATTTTCGTTGCCGACACGCTTACACAAGATTCCGGTGTTACGAATCCGCGATACATACTGAAGCCGTGTAGATGCGTTTGTACGGTATGTACAAATTTCCATTTCCACTCGCGCGCGGCATACGCGCGCGCCCGCGCGTGTGGCGCGAAAAAGGGCAATTTCACAGCAGGAGTATCTCACAGTTGTTCGTTATCGGCGGAAGATATACACACACATATGTATATAATAATCGCACCGGCGCCGGAAAATCGATGGATGGAATCTCGCGTAAAAAATATAATAATTACATGACGACGAGATTGGCGAACGCAGAGTCAATTTGTTTGTATCTTTTTTTTCCATCAAGAGTTCCGCTCCGTGTTCGAACGTGTATGAAGCAATTTGCCGTAGTGCAGTAATAATAACTAGCTGCACAATCATTGTTATTCGATTTGATGCACAACGTACGTGAGTGGTGCACATTCTATTTCGTACGTATGCGTCAACGTGTCTCACACTACTAGCGTCCCATAAACAAAGTTTAATTAACCATAACGAAACTGCCAGGCGTACGAACAGAATTTGCAAACTAATATCCTTCTCTCTCTCTCTCTCTCACACACACACACATTCTCTCTTGTTCTCTTTCTCTTCCTCTCCCTTCCTCTCTTTATTTTCTGATATCATCGTAATTAATACAATTATATCACGCGAGTTTAATTACACTGAGCGGTACTCTACTAGATTTTCACGCGTAAACATATACCGAAAAATAACAATTGATGCTTCCATCGCGTCGGAAAATGGAGCGCTGTGCAGTAGATAAAGCCCGAGAGAGCGCGCGCGGCACAGTAGATAAAACCTAAAATTAACGCGACCTCGTCGCAGCGCGCCGGACATTTCCACTTTCGCCAACGACAACCTATGATTCTATCATAAATTCGGGAGGAAACGCCCAACATAACCCGATCGTAAGAAACCCATATATCCATCCCTCTCTATATAAGAACATAACAGGATGCGCTTATTCAACGACAGCGTTGGTCGTAATTAATAACGATAGAAGGGCGTGCAAGTAACCGCGCTTCAACAAATCATCAGGCGTCTTTGCGCTTCGTGGAAGAAAAAGGAAAAAAGAGATGAAACAAAATACAGTAGTGCTTATGCAAAATCACACGAAGAATCCTCACAAAGCAGTCGGCGGATAAGTAGACACGCGCACCGGCGAGGAAATCTCCATAATCATGCTCGCTCGCCGCCATAAATCACCCCGTGTTCGAGGGAGGGCGAGCCCGCGAGACGTCTTGACGCGCGCGCGATTCCCTGGCTTCATATCGCGGACTTGTGTCCTGCTTTATGTATTACATAAGCCGGACCCAAGTCGGGCCGTAAGTCGATGACACGTCCCGCCGCGTACGTGCGCGCAACGATTCTCCGCGTGCCGCCACGAGAAAGCCACCCTCGTCTTCCTTCCTGCCTGGCTGGCCTGTAACCGCTAACGCGGACGAATATCGTTCGTGTTCGAGAAAAGTCGCGAGTCATGTCTGTCGTATTTCTATAAATGGAGATCTCTCCCTTACGGAAAGTCACGGAGGGAAACGGAAAATAGAAATGCGGGCGCGTATTGTCGCTACGTGTTATTCACCGTCGCACGTAGCAACAGCTATTTGACTCTTGCACCATATTTGTTAACCGTGCGAATTCAGTATAAAAAAGTCAATCTCGTCGTTTCGATGAAGCTTCGAGGGTCGGTGAACGTTGATAAAACTCAAAATATCGCGTGTAACTCTGTGGACAAATTCGTTTATCGAGACTGAACCGAGTGCCACCGCGACCGTAGTATTTGTAGTATTTCAACTCAAGGACTCGCGTCTGACTCTCGGTGGCCTTTTCAACCACGTTTCTTACAAAGATAACCGGCCTCCCGGAAGGCCTGTACCTAATAAATACGCATTAACGTTATCGTGAGAGGCGGCAGCGTTCCGCGCCTCGGAAAAATTAAATGACCCGGGTCCATTAAATTTAAACACGGTATTAAAACACTTGGGATAAAGCGAGATTAAATTAGCGCAAGGGATCGCTTATCTGCGGCACCGGCGAAATCCCCGGCTATTATTTACGAGCGGCTTAGCGCGCGTGGCATATACATACATTTCCCGCCGGTATATACCGGCCAGCTTCGTCCCTCCGTCTTGCATTTTTATTATCGGCAAGATTTACTCTAAGTTGACGAACTTTTCGCACTGCGTTCTTTTTTCGCTCAAAGAGGATGACAAAGAGGTAGGGAGAGAGGGAGGAGAAAGCACACGCATTGGCCGATGCGCGTACATTTACGACGCTCGCGTGTGATCGTAAATCGCCATTTACAACCCCATCCGGGCCTCTTTTTTTCCCTCCTTCTTGCCCAAGTACAACCGCTAATAGGTTTTCACGAGAGTGTTTCGACAAACCAGCAAGCGCGACGTCGAATCCTTCACCCTCCTTTGGAACGGGATATCCAAGCGTACAGGACCGCACGCGGTGAGTGTGTCGTCTCGTAACTCACCTTTTCGCCGGGAAGACCGCCGAACATAAAGAGCGTTTTGCGTCAAGCCCGCGATTCACGACCGGCACTTCCGTAATTTTCCCGCGCACGCACCTATTAAACGAGAAGCTCCTGGTAGCGCCTTTGAGCCTTTGTATGCCCGGCTACTGCGTGCTCCTGTGCGCCCTGCGCGGTTTTCAAGCGACGCGCCGCATATTACTTCCTTTAGATTCCATTTTGGAGAGAAAAGGAAAAAGGAGCAAAGAGAAAAGTGCGAAACTCAGAGATATTTATTTGGCTAATCATCGATATTGATGAAGACGTGAATACTCACGCTAATGTAACGTAACATAAAGTAATATAATGTATTACATAAAGTTCAGAAAAATCGGAACAAACGCACCGTTTCTCTGAATATTTTATTCAAAAAGAAAAATATACTTTGTTTTGTGTAAGAGAGGATTATTACACCAGATACGATGAAATCTTATGAAAGCAGCGAATTACCGGCGAGACTCAGAGATAAAGTCATCGTCGTTGCGGGGGGAAGAATTTATTCTCGATTCTACATCACCCTTTCCATAACACGTTCGCGTGCAACATTCGATTGCACTTCCGATGCTATCGGCAAGATTACGTTTTTGCGCGGCTCGGAAATCCATTACAGTCTTGATGAGATTCGTTACACGGGCGAATGAAAAAATATAAGCGGATCCCGAGGATACGCAGGTGCGCGACCGCTCTAATATAATGCGGCCGATCGCCGCAAATATCACGGCCAGGACTTGCTAATTGAAACGTAATAACGAGGCATTCATTCCCCGTCGCGACAGCGAGAGTAATCATTGCTACAGTGATTCAGCAGCGGGAGGGAAAATACAAGAATCATTACACATTGCAAAGGGGAGGATTATCCGGATTTGAAGGTGCACTAAAGAGAAAAAGAGAAAAGCAGGGAAAGAAAGAGATCGGCGCAGACTGGCGTACATTGCAGAGAAAAAGATCTACGGTTGTCTCGCAAAAAATCTATGTGTGTTTCGTTACACGTGATATTGAAGCATAGCGAATGCCCGTGGTAATTTTCAAATGAAGTCGATGCTTCCACGAAAATACTGAGAGTTGTGAGTTAGTCGAATAAATTAATGAAATAACACGAGAAAAATATTATTGATCTTTTCATATAAAATCTTTTCAATTTTATTATGTTCGTAGCAATGCACAGCAATAGGCTGTCAGTAAGATTTACCTTGCTAAGGAACTATTTTATTAAAGAAAAAAATTGTTAGAGACATAGCAAACTTCAGTTTAATAGCATATTTTAGTTTAATAGAATTTCAGCATATTTCAGTTTCTCGAATATAAGTAGCGAAATGAAAGAGTCAATTACTACAAAAAATGCTGATTCAACGGCATTCTTTGTAGAAAAATTCCCTACAATTTTTATTATAAAATTCTCCCAGTTCGTTTAATAATCTACTTTTTTAATAGTCTAATTATAATGTTACTCCTTCTATAGTTAACATATCCAAAAAAAAAAAAAGAAAAACGCTAACAATATAGTTAGCGAGTCTGTTAGCTCGTTTGTCAACGAAAGCAAGAAGTTTCGAATCGTTTAATTAATTTCTGCCGGCGAGCTCACGCATCCGCGTGATGAGGATCGGACGTACCACCACCAAATTGCCTACCGTAATTAGTAGTTAACGAGTAGACGTTCCAGATTCGCTCGCAGCACAAAGCTGGCTGAGAGTTAGCACGCGGAGGATTCTCCTACGAGGAGAATCGACGTGCCTTATAACGTAACTACATAATGAGGTTGTATGCAGTTGATCATAGTTACCGCGTCTGTCGCGTCGTTGGTAAAGGAATCTCGCGCGGTAACCATGACAATGTCATGTCCGGAGTTTTTGGTCGCGTCGCGCTACGCGGATCGCTGCTGGCCGACAAATTGCATTCGCTGTAAATAAGCATCGTTTTGAGCGGGGCGAGGATAGAACGACGGGATTATTAGTTTCTACCTGATTCGATAACGATATCAACGAAGCATGCAACGTCGGCTGGATAATCGAGAGCCACGTCGAATTATGTCGTCGGGATATACACGAAGGTCTTGCGACTCGAGATCCCTACGTTTACTTTATCACGAAGCCTTGTCGCACAAAGCGCATATTTAATATATCATTTTACCATGCCGCATCACGAACACGACGTTGAGACGACGTCTTTCAGGTTTATTGAAATCAGCTCGACCGTTAAATAAATAGATGTATTTGTTTACGCAATCGCAGTACTCGCTGGACCGAGGAACTGCTGTTTGCATTTCTAAGCTAAAAGCAAAGTTTGCGTGACAAATGCCAAACGACGTTACTGCGCGCGCACGCGACAGCACAACTATTTTTTTAATCGCGACAACAAACATTCAGTCCGCTCGATTGTTCGACGCACCGGCGACGGCGGCGGCGGAGGAATACGCAACAAATCTGCGTTTACGAGGCCGCGGATTAATCTGTGCGATCGGCGAGAGAAATTTACGCGGGCGAGCGATTCCACGCGTAATGCGCCGGTAATCGTCCCAACAAAACGTTATCGGAAAAGATTATTAATCGAGGCGTGGCGCAAAATGTCCATATTACGAGGTCGGACGACGACACAAAAAGGACCCAGTCCGTATTTAAACTACGGTACGGGCCGCCACTACCGTTCCGTATAATCCGCTTAAACTCGTTTCACCCGGCCAGAATGTCCAGAATTTGTATTATTACAGTCATTACTCCGAGCCTCATACGCGCTTAACTGCCAGCCTAGCAATTGCAGGGAGGTCGCGCTCTAAAATTCGAGGGACATTTAAAAAGGTATTACTGCCCGGTCGATTTTTTCGCGGCATTGTTTTCCCAATGATTCCCGCCATGCGCCAAAGGACGATGCTGGCGTTAATTGCCTAAAGTGAGACAAATAGACGATCTCGCTTTCGATCTCTCTCCCTTTCTCGCACGTGCGCGCTCATTATTTCATATTATCCATTGCATCAATTGTACAAGAATTTCAGGGCGTCTCTCGCGGTAGAGATGCAGCCACGCTACGTATACCCCACATATGGATACGACTATGTGCCGATACTGCTAATCGCAGTGTACATGTAACAATGCGATCGAGCTACACACAATGCTCTGCAAATTCGATTGCTATCTATCGGCTGCTCGGCAAACATTTGTTTCGCGCGCGTGCCTGGAGAGCGATCTTGGCACATTAAAGAATCGATGAAAACGTTTCGTCATCTCGACACACACGTATACGCACACGTCTCGCGGTTTGCAAAGAGTAGCGATATCACCCACTTTATCGCGTCACATGGAGAATCTCAGCCGTGGCCTCCAACTTCTTCGAGCGTAGATGATGCCCCTCTCTCTCCCCCCCCCCCCCCCCCCGATGCCATGCGTGCATTCGTCCGGGCGTCGAGGAAATTGCCGAAGTACATGGAACTTTTGCTCCCCGTTGCCTTTGAGTCTGACAAATCTCCTGCCGCCGCCACCTCCGCCACCGCCACCGTCCCCGCGTCCACTTCGTGTCGCAACCTAGCCGCATAAAGGCGAGCTTTTTCCCCCGCGGCGCTCGCGTTCGCAATTTTCTCGAAAGCCTTCGAATTTCGAGCTATTCGCCGGTGTCTGCGAACTGCGCCGCCCCCGCTAGAGTCCGATAAATAAATAAAACGCCCGCCTGGCGCTTTACGCCGCACGAATCGCGTTCTCATCGTGAGCACCGCCGAGAAAAATGCTTCATGCGAGACGTTGGGAGTTATTAATAAGGTAATTACACGAAGTGCACATTTTTTATCCTTTAAGAGATCGTTTGTAAAACCGGCCGGTGAGAAGTTCGGAGGAACTTAGCGCTGCGAACGCGTGTCAAAAAAATGATATATTTTTCTTTGCGCTCTCTCGCCGTCGGCTAACAAATACACCGGGCTTTCTGTTCGAACAATTACGCGCGTCACGTAATCGTTCACGACGTGAAGTCGACGGAGAGAGGGAGAGAGGAGAGGGAGAGTGAGAAAGAGAGAGGCCACCTCTCGTCGGAAAATTCACACAATTTCCAAATGAGAGCTTTCCCTCATGTTGAATCTCCCCGCGGCGCCATATATATTTTTTCCCTTCCCCGGCAAGATTCCGCTCCCTCGCGGATGTAATGAGTGTTTGCATCTCGTACATCATGAAGATAAGCCCGATCACATTTCAACGTCACGACATAGCCGTGCGGCCTCTGAGAAATCGACTACTCTCCCGTATCTCTTTCTTGACGTGGCGCAATATCTTAACCAACAAATAAATGGTTTATGAACGTAGATCGGATGTATACGTACAATGCAGGGTGTGTCACCGCGGCGTCATCTTTTAAGCACGGACTATTTGACACCTACGACGTACCGTACCGCTTTTCTCGGAACAAGATCTCGATAATTGATTTACGTGGAAACCGATGGAACGTCGGCGAATCCTTATCATTTCCACGAAAGGGAGATATTACATTCCAAGAGAAAAGGGACTCGCTCTCGCCCCCTCATACTCTCTAATAGGAGACAAGAGGAACTCGAGCCTGCCCGAGTCGAAATTTAGATCTACGTTAAAAGCCAGCAAATATCGTCGAAATTGTAGGCCAGTGAAGAATCTCAAGGTATAGAGTTTATAAATGGACTATTGTGTCCTTTGATGCATGAAGGTCGTAACTTATTGCCAATTTCTCTGGGTAGAGACTCAAAAAATTGCTGATCGTTTACCCGAGTCGAAATTTCAATTTTGCATCGACCCTGCAAGTTCCATCGAACTTGAAAAGTCAACGAAAAATCTCGAGATGTAAAAACTGTTGGTTTACCTTAATGCTGCTTGTTATTGTCGTTTTTTCATGGAGAAGAAACTCGAAGAAGCACTCGTTCAAAAATTATTTAATATTCAAAATGTTTTTTATTTTTTATTTTATCTTAATTATATATTTCTTAATTTTTTAAATATTCAGTCATATTTAGTAGAATTTTGCCTATATAAACTGCTAGCCGCTCAGAACAACGGTCATTCGACGATGAAAATTCGAGATTCGATATTTAACGCAATGTTTTCAAATAAAATGACAAAGATTAGAGACGTAAAACGGGATCAAAACTCGGCGGAGGAAATGCCAGAAATTTTTATTTACTTTTAATTATTTCTATTTTTTTATTTTTTTTTAAATATTCAGTTTTACTTTAATATATTTTAATAAAATTTCACTCTGCGACTGCTTCAACTATGGATTATTCAGAACAGCGGCGATTCGATGATAAAAATTCAAGATCCAATGTTCAACGCGAGTTTTTTAAACAAAATGACATCTAGACGTGATCAAAACCGTTCTTTCGTTTCGCGAAAAAAATGTCGGGAAAATCAAACGCCCGGATGCATGGAATGCACAAAACCAACACTCGTTCACTGCCACTCGCCACAGTCATTCTGTTCTCGGAAAGTTGCTATATTACCTATGTTATGCAAATCTTATGCTTATCTTATGCTTATCTACCTATAGTAGTACCTACCTTAAGCGACTGCAGAAATCGTCCGATGCACATATGGGTGCATTCGACGCATAAAAAACACTCGTCAGTTGCCATTCACGATAGTTGCACCGCTCGGCCAAAATATTTCACAAAACGTATTTGTGTGGAACTCAGAAAAGGTAAAAATCCTCGGTCACATCGAATGATTCGGATCAACTAATTATTTAATAAAGTCATCTAATAAAACAAATTTCATAAAATTATAAAAGTCATGGTAGCAACAAGGATCGTATTCATACGTGAAATTCCGCAGCCTTCACAGGAAAATATTTTCCCGTGGACTGAAAACAAAGTGCCACAGTCAGTCAATCAATCAATCAGTTAGTCAGTCAGTCAAGCAGTCACGCCCGGTAATTGCTCCATATTCCACCGTTACAGAAATTATACGATAATTGACAAGCGTGGCGTTATCTCTCAATATATTAATATATCAATTAGCAAATATGTACACTCGCGATTGACAACTGACGAAGCGTGGTTATATGACAAGATTATGAACGAGATGTGTTTAGATCTTTTAGATACGATAAATAGATATTAAATTAATAAGGATTAGTTTAATTAGAATATAGATAAATGGGTGAAAGAACAACACGTTAATCTCATCTCTTCCTAATTTTTCTTTTTTCTTTTTTTTGCTTTTCTTTTTTTAACCTCTTAAGTGGTATGCCCAGAAAGTTTCGTAGTGAAATATTAATAATATTAATAATTCTTTTTTATTTACTTAAGCTGTTGTATTTTTTTAATTTACATATGACAAGTACGAATTAGATATATTTCGTATTTCATTTTTCAAAATTCTTTAAAGAAAATAACAATAAAAAAAGAAGAAATCTAGATATCACGTAGTCATTTTAAATCACCACTGAAGAGGTTAGTGGAAGTTTTGATGAGATTTGTAGCTCTTGAAAGAACTGATATGAAGCTAGAAAAGCAAAAATTACAGTTATGTCCAATAATGCTGTTTATCTCTCTCTCAATTACGACTTAATTCTAGATTCGGTAGAATAATAAAAAGTAAACAAAAACAAGACATATTGACTGATGTCAACAAGATCTGACTCGTGGCCTAAGAAGCATTATTAGACGTGAAAATCAGTACTTGTAATATTTATATTATATTCTAAGGCCGGTATTCATAGAATTGTGAATTATTTAATCTTTAATTGAGAACATAATTAGAGAACATAATTAGAAATAATTTTTGTATTCATGGACCGTTCCATGGTTGTTTGTATCAATGTTTCACATATGAAATAATGTAAAGATATAAGTACACAGATCGGCAATTAATCAGAAATATCAGTGAAATAATTATATGTCAAATATTGACAAACTATGAATACCAACCGAAATTTCGACTCGAGTATCTCTCTATTCCCGGTAAATTTGTCAAACGTCCGTTAAAAACGGAAACTTTCTGCGTAATAAATGATTTGGCATACCTTGAAAATATATGAAGCGTCGTGTCCCGACATCTTCCATTTCCGTCCTAGCTTTTCGACCCAGCATCCATCCTGGCTGCTTCGTCGTGGCACTGACACTGACACTCGCGTAGACACGATTCAATCGAAGACACTCGTGTTAAATAACGCGATGCCGACGAGAAACTAATCGGAAGTATCTTGAAATAACGACGAAATAGTTTAATCACTCGGAGGAGCAATAAATGAAATAAGCATTAACGTAGTCCGTGATATGCGTGTCGCTCGTCGGTCTGGAACTGAATGGAAACATCCGACAAAGATGCCGAGAGGCATTTGATCGCCATGAAGGTCCCGGATGTTTTGATCGTGTAGACACTTGGCACTCATTGATAACGGTTGTGTTGACGATGGGAGGAGGTGAGTTTACATTTCTTGCCAATTGTTCTAGTGCTGTCGCGCGTCGTATATTTTTTTTTGTAACCGAACGTTACATTTTAAACGAAATACTCGAAGTGTCTAAGAAAAACTTGGAGAAGCAAAAAATGTTTAAGGAAACGGACAAAGCAAAACAAAAATCTCGATTCGTCTAGCATCGTTACGTTAATGTGTCGGCATTTGTAGTACAAGAAACATTAAATGACGATGTCAGCATTTTCGAGATTTAAAGCAGATTCTAGGTTTCGACTCGAGTATCCTTTAATTGATAGGGTATTGTGTAACAAGGCACAACATGACAGATCCAATTATCCGATCACCTGACCACCTTCTCAGTTACGCAATGTTCCAATCTAGCTGGAGACAAGCTTCATGCGTTTCAATTAAGTTTCTTGTATGAAGCTTCATCATTCGATCAATCGCTGTCATTACGAAACAAGTGTTCATTTTTTAGCACATGCGGTGCATCTTTTTCCACAATTTAATCACGCGACGTCTAAAGATCTTTCAGAAATATCTTTCAGACGGGTTTCGCAGCGCGGATCTCTCTGGAAAACTTAACGCTTCCGTGTAATTTATGCAGAAAGGAGAACATACTGCGTGCACAAGTCTCCTCCAAGTCGTCGAATAACATCGTTTGTTTTCCTGCGCAGCTATCGAATTATTTTGCGGAGGGTCAACGACACGGCGCCAACAACGACGACGACGACAAAGACGACGACGACGACGGCGATGGCGACGACGACAATGTCTCGCACTCGTCTCCGTCGACGGGGAGCAACGTGACGCGTTCTCCAAGTCGAATTCCCGGTCGTGTCGTCCATAACGCGGCACCGTGAGACGCGATAAATAAAAGAACATCGTAATCTCAGTGGTCGGCCACTGCGTCTTACGTATGTATGAAGGGGTAACCGTGCCCTGAACATGCGCCGCGCGCGCGCCCGGGCGAGGGGCACGGACGCGAGAGGGTGTAGGAGTTAGGCTGTCCGGGAAGTTGATATAGAGCCTCGAGAGACGGCCCCCGCCAGCCTCCGACATTGAATTATAGCGACGGCTCCGGGCGAAACCGGGAACTTGTTATCCGAGGTTATGACAGTATAAAAATACTCGTCGTTAAGAGTCTTGAAGTTCGGAAGTATTGGCGCGTCGCGACGGCCAGTGACTCTCCTTGAGTTAAGAACGTGTCAACGCGTGCCGTGATCTTCCAACTTCATCGCTCTCTGGATATCCGGGCGGAACAAACGAATGCAGTACGGATTATTTCGAAGAAACTTGTTAAATATCTTCCACGCGCGTTCACCTCTTAATTAATTCGATGGCGAGAGCCCGTGTGAACGGGAAGATGGGTTTCCTGTGCGAGTTATGGTCTTTCTTTCAACAATGATGGAAGTTTCAGTAGAGGGTCTGGTGGACATGCTCGGGGTAACAAACAGATAAATCGCGCGCAATTGGAAATAGCCGGTTACTCATGTCCTTCTCTTCCTAATACAGTTACATTAAAAAATCGTTATGCAATTCCATTCGACTTCAGTTCACTCACTCGTCCTTGCCACAGCTTTGGCGCGCGCATCGTTTAATGTATACACCGGGGATTAAGAGATTCCGATCTCTGAAATTTACATCCGCGGATGCGCGTTCGCTTCAGATGTATTCTTCGAGTAGCGCGCTATGAATAGAAATTTTCAACGCGTAAGCTCGAATATGTAAGCGACGCGAACTGTTGGCTCAGATTTATTAAATTCAGTCCGCTAGAAGCAGCCCGGCGAGGAAGAGTCCGACGGAGACTCATAAAACGCATTGAAGACCTCCGCACTGAATCCTCGGTGTTGGCGTGGATTGCGCTTCCCGGAAACACTCATGAATGTGGAATTCGCGACTGTCGAGGGCATAATTCGATGGAGGAAACCATCGCGGATATATCTCGTCCCTTCTTAAATTTTAAATCTATCCCGTTCACTCGCGAACACGCGAAGCTTGTTATGAGCTTCCCGGATTAGTCCCATTTACAGCAGCAAGTCCTCTTAACAGGTTCTAGGCTATATTAGCGAGAGATTTTTCCTCCTTGCAGCGAGCGCGAGTACGCCAAGAGGCAACCTTACTTGCGCTTATTTTTTATCAGACTTATTATATCGAGCTCTAATTAACGTTGTAATTAATTCTGCGAAGAGCGCTGAGGAAAAGAGATAACTGAGAAAAAAGTATCGTCGCACATGTCCGTCGTGCAACTTCTTTACACCGTATATATCGTGATTACATAAGGAACGTCACGAAGTATGTAACACGAGGACTCACACCCGCGAGTGAGCGACTCTTGCTGTGCGCAATCAACGGTCTGCCTCTTCCACGAGCTATACGCCAAGTGCAATTAGGCGTTCGTCGGGCCGATTTACGCTCGACCGACACCGAAAAGGAAAGAGGCTAAGGTAGCGAAGTAAAAAGATAGCGAGGAGCACGCGAGAGAAAAAATGTAGAAAAAAATTCGGCCGGACGCGAATTTATTTCAGAGACTCCGTTTGATTTCCCAGGGCGAAATTCTTTTGAAGAATCGCGTGACCCACCGTCCGCGTCGCACCCTCTGCATCCGCCGTGCCGTCGCCAACACCCTTCGCGCTTTACGCGTAAGCCATGAATAGGCTTTGACACCGCGACTGAATCTGCCGCGTGTAAAATCGACATCTGAAATTCCATATTTCCTGTCGTCGTATTCCGCGGGGGCGCATGAATGGCGATGCGCGCCGATTGGACGCGAAACTGCGCGAATGCCGATGACGAAACGTCACGCAGCGCAGGCAGAAGTGTTTAACTGGCGTGCGAATTAATCGCGTTAATTGACTTGCGAATTGCCGCGGTGATTAACTCGCGAATATTGAACACATCGGTCAAATGGTCGCGGGCGGCAGGAAGGCTACAGGTACGAAAGCGAGAAGCCGGAAGATGATTTCGTTTGCCAAGCCATCGCTATCGATTGTGCCTTCAACAGCGCGTTTTTCAACGACTTCCCGGCCGATCTAATCTCGTCCATTTGCTACGTGTATTTGCGCGTATTGATGACGGTATTACCTGAAAATATTACTGCGAATGCAATACGTCGTAAATCCCGAGCTTATAATTCGCAAAATTTCACATTAATTTCACTGGCTCACATGTGCGATGAGATAAATAACGGAGATGCGTAAAGTTCACGAGACACGTCGTGTCGATATTATCCTTCTGCATTACAATCGTCGACCTGTGTTACTTTGGTCATTTTTCATCAGTCTCGATTAATACGCGCGGTGTCTCGTTACCATTGATTACGACCATTTTCATTACATCATACCTCGCTTTGTGTAATTACTCGAGCGGCAGGAAACGTTATCCAGTCTATTGAATTTGTTAAGTAAAATTTAGCCAGCTTGCGCCCGAACCCCGTAGTGGACGCATACTCGCAAAACGTGATCGTCGGCGTCATTCTCGTCGTTGCGTGGCACAACAGCCGACACCAGCGCATTCGAGAAAAGAAACGGCCGTCCGGAGAGGAGGAGAAAACGCAAAACAAACGCGACGCGAGAATTGACCGAGAAAATTGGGTGGCTGCATCGAATTAGCCTGGAAAACGGCTGCACTCCGCCGTCGCCGTTGCTGCGGAGGGCAGCAGCAAGAAGAACGACGACTGATCCGAGGACCAATAATTGCGCAGCTTACCATACGTTACGTCACAAACTAGCGCAGCATTAGCGAAATGGGGTTGCGCGGATGTAAAATGATTGTATGCATCTCTAGGCCGCTACGAACATCGCGCGGACCGACGCGGCTGCTCGCGTAAGCTTTGTGTAAACCTTTGATTTAAGAGCAAGTCGATCGGACTGTAACGTCTGCCCTCGCGAAGTAACGTTAAGCCGCCGAATGGAGTCGCGCAAATTCCCCGGCGAAAAATTTAGCCCGGCCACTCGATGCGTTTCCCGTATCATTGTAAGAGACGAGTGACGATAAAAAGTGCATTTTTACCCTCGTTTGCGCTTCGTTCTTGAGTGTGCAATTGCGCATAAATTTCCACCGTTTCTTTATACAGTGTCTCAAGAGAGATGAAATATTTATCGTTCCGGTTACATCGTTCCTCGGTTGCACAGATTACACGGACATTATTCATGTGTATATTTCATCGTTTCTGAAGAGATGCGATTTCTGATGAAAGTCGCAGTATCATCACGATAAAACGACCTGCGAATTTCCAATTGCATTTAAGGCTCCTGACTATTCGCCGTGGAACTCGTGACTAAGGATGTCAGAAGTGAGAAAGTGCATTTCTATACAGCATATCGAAATAAAAAGATATATCCAAAGAAGGACACTTGCAGTCGACTGAGAACACCTCTAAAACACTTTTCTCTTGCTCTAACAAACAAAGACGTGCTTTTTAACTCACATTTTCTCATTATTTTCTCATTTGTTAATTTTAAATTATTAAACAGTTGTTACACAGAAAGACAAAATATTTCAGTGGTATGCTTAATCGATCGCGTGTCATTTCTTGAATATATCTTTTTATTTCGACATACTTTGTAGGAATTTTGGCATGCATTTTCTAGCTTCTGTGACGTTATGAATCAAGATGGCGACGGCGCATAGCCAGGAGCCTTATAAGAGTATGCGAGAAATTCAATATTAAATGGAGTCGAGAGAGGACTCCGACGTCTGCTCTCAGCACATGGTGCACACGGCTGTTTTTCAGAAACCGCTCGCCAACAATCGCATGTATTAACGTGGAAATGACATTATTAAGCAGACTTTCGTGTTTTTCACCCGCGCCTGTCAGTCCGACCGAGGTAGTTTCACCCGTGAGAGACGTATCGCACGAGAGAGTCGGGAGTATCTCTCGAGGTGGTGTGCACTCCACGCGGAACAACAACTCTATTACGGACCGCTTGTTCCAGTCAAAAGAAGCCAGCGGAATTTCCCTTCATAGTCGGCGTCGAAATGCGCGGCGAGAGTCGAGCAGTGCTATATGTACGTGAGGCCGATTCATCCACTGCACCCCTCCGACATGGAGATACGCCAAAGAATTCCCTCTCCATTTCTTCAATGTACCAACCGTTGAGAGAACTGCTCTCTCCTCCTCTCCCTCTCTCACTCTCTCGCTTTCTCACCACACGTTCTTGCGTTCCTCTCTTTATTTATCTTACATGCCATGGTACCGCCTTCTCGTTGTACAAACGAGCTTTCGCAGGCTTTACACGTAATATGTGAAAAAAGAACGCGAGAAAATACACCTTTGCAAATCGCAAAAATGAAAAAGACGTCAAGCAACAGCTCGACCGTATCCTCCGTGCCAGAGAAGCGTGAGCTTACCCAAATCATCTCACTCGCGTGAAATTGTTATTACGCGGACGATTATCAGGTTGTTTTCTTGATTTATCACAATTACGCGACGTCAAGCGGCGATTCGTAAAATTTGCTCGATCCGGCTCAGCTGCCGAAATCGATAACAATGTTCGGCGTTGTATCCGTCGGTATCCGTCGAGCGTACGAGACGTTAAGCACCTCACCGCAGTATGTTATTCCGCGTTTCCGGTGCACCCTATTTCATAACTGACCGCGAGATTCGATTTGCGCGCCGAGAGAGGCGTTTCTCATGATACTTTATCGACGGCGCGCTCAGACGGTTTCCGAGGCCACGCTTTAAGCCCGACGCTCTCTAAAGCGTATCCAATTTTCGAGAAGATACAAATAGACCTACATGCGCGCAGTTGTGTCTGTGTACCTGCGGGAGTCGCGCCCGTCCACACCCACACAGGCGTGCACAGGGCCACGCGTGCTACACCAACACTCGCACGTGGTGTTGCCGCCATGTTTCCTTTAACTCGCGGCAGCGGTTGCATTCAATCACGACTAAAATGTAGGTTTCTTATCGCATGAAAACCTGTATGCACGGCGCATCGTGGCCGCTACATATCCTGCCGCACGCCGCGCGCTATATCGCCGCTTGCATTGCTTCATCCTTCACAGCTGCCGCATCGTTGCACGCTCATGCTATATGCATGCCTCCCGCTCGCTGCTATTTCCATGGAGTTCGTAAGCGAGGCAAAAGCAGCAGACGCACCGGCTACGGCCAAAATTGTACCATCGATATTATAGATTCGCGATAATGTAATCCAAACAGATTGGCCGGGACGAAGGTGCGCGGCAGGCGGATTACACAGCGAGCTAAGGCGTCGTTCCGCGTATCGAGCAGGGAAGCGAGACGAGACGGCAAGAGAATAATTCACCTGTTACCGAGGAAAGAAAAAGTTTCGCTGAGACATTAGTGTCTCGCGGAACTTGAAAGTGTCGTGAGCTTTCACGTAAACGCCCGCCGTCTCTGTACATTAGTAAAGGCTCAATCCTGTTTGTTTCGTCGCGAGTCGATTATGTCAACATATCCTGCGAAGAATCGATAGATTGCAGAATATTAACGAATGCTTTCTGCCGCCTTCTGGAAATTTCGTCAGAGCTCACCATCATTGCACCGCCTTGAGATCGATAAATCGGTAAAAAAAAAGAAGAAAAAGAATAGGAATGAGAGAGAGAGAGAGAGAGAGAGAGAGAGAGAGAGAGAGAGAGAGAGAGAGAGATTCAATGATCACATCCTTCTCTCCTGCAGTGTGTATAAAAAAATATCTAAGGCTATAATACTGCACGCCTGTAATCGGTCCACATCGTCGAGTCGTATTATCTCTTTAAAAACCCTGTCCCCTTTCTCTACCTCGCGTTCCACTCTAAATCCGCTCGCAGGCCGCGCGTCGTTTGTGTTTTTCATCGCGATCCGATAAGCTCTGCGGACGCTATTGCATTTTTGACACCGTGCGCCGTGTGAAAATTATTTCATCGCATCCACACCCCCGTATTGTTCCTCGGCCGGGCTCCATACGCATATATGTATCGAAACCATCCCCTCCTCTCTGCCGATCCTCGCGTCTCGTCGCCGGAAGTACGTTTTTCCGATCGGCTTGTGCCGGCGTTGGCCCGATTTTCCAGCGCATTATCCGCGTTCCGCTATCGCGCGACAGAATATGCCGACCGATGCGTTTCGGCCTTTTCCTTCCGGACACGCGGGCCGAGTATCGTTGCGAAATATAAGTCGTCGGCCTGAATATAACACCGCCGCCAAGGGGTGAACTCGTGCGAGCTGTACCAGAGCTTTCGAGAGATTTCGATCTCTCTCTCTCTCTCTCTCTCTCTCTCTCTCTCTCTCTCTCTCTCTCT
>NW_022639741.1:155730-205129 GCF_010583005.1 Odontomachus brunneus | reverse complement strand
TTCTCTCTCTCTCTCTCTCTCTCTCTCTCTCTCTCTCTCTCTCTCTCTCTCTCTCTCTCTCTCTCTCCCCCTCTTTCTTCTGAGCAGAAAAGTATTTATACAACTTTTATAATGTCGTCTTCAGCTTCTGGTGATGTCGTTTCACTACCAGTCAATTTACTTTGCGACTGATCGATTGCTCCTACAAATACTGCAGAAGCAATGTCACACAAACCGATCTTTCTTGATAACTTTACGTTTATTACTAATTTAGATGGTTAGAAAAAGAAGTAGAAAAGAAATCTCTATCGTATTAGGGGAAAAATTCGTCAAAGCAGAAAGAAGATGAAAAGTAGAAATGAACAGAAGAAGCAAGTTGTAAAGAATCGTCCAAGCAAGAAAAGACTCAAACCTACAAGACCATGATTAAGCCACGTATGTCACGAACAAAGAAGGGAATGAAAACGGAGCGATGAAACGTTCAGCTGCTTATTCCTTCCGCGGCGGTAATATCCGTCCCGCAATTCTTCTCTTGCTCAGGACTCGTCGCGATTTTCCAGTAAGCGACCCGACTCGCGCGTCACAGTCGTGCCCGAAATTGAACAGGTCACGCTCGGAGCAAGAGACGCGCATCTCGTCGTGATAAGAAATGCCACTCTCCCAGGTCCCAGTGGAAGAAGTATCGCACGCGCAAAGGAAAACGGTCCGTCGTACCGTTAACGGCGTGCATAAAACCGTCAAGGGCGATACGTAGCGCGGTAGCGTGTCTGGTCGACATATCGGACGGCCTTCCGGACATAATCGTGATATACAGCCAATATTACGGGACGCGCGGATAGTGCAACACGATGCCCTCTCCTCGCGGACGCGACGGGGTGCATCGGGGGTGCAAGGTATCCAACTCCATGGTGGCGCGACGGGGCGCGCAGAAAAGTAGGATTAAGCTCGGCAAGATGTATCGCAGAGTCCCGTAGCGCGGTACGGCGCACCCTCGGCTGCGAGCCGTCTCTTCGCAGGGTCGCGAAATTGGAAAGTTCCCCGAAGAATGGCAAGTCGCGCATGGCCTGGCCATGCAAACTCGGCTACCATGGTCGGCTGATCGTTGAACCGCTGTGGCTCGAAATTAGCGTCCATTGCCGCGGGCGTTATCGCCCTTGGCACGACACAGGCTACATTACGCGACTCGTTTCCGTGGCGGTGAAGCAAGACGCGTGCACTGTAAGATGCCAACGGGGGATGTTTTTTTCTTTTCGAAAAATATACAAGTCCATTGGCACAACCAAAGAAGTGAAAAATTCTCGACAAAAGTTTGAAAATTCGATCAATTACATATAATTTTGATGCTGCCAAAATTCCTTTGAGTGCTCTAATAAAAAAATAGCGACCACCGTGCCGCTCGAATTCGAACGATTTTTCACTCATGTAGAGTGAATTCTCTATTCTGAATATCTTCTTGAAATTGAAGTGTGAATGTGCTTCATCGTCAAGGGAATATATTCCTTTGAAAGAGTGTTTTGAGAGAGATAATTCCACTCCAAGAAATTTAGAGAGTGATTATTTACGAGATTCTCACATAAATACGAAAATCTTGTAGCTGATGATGTCTCTAAAACGAGGCGTCTCCAAAATCGTACTCGCGTTTATCTCAGAATTCACACTCAGACGAAGAAAGTGCGAAAAAAGAACGTAAATCAACATCTTCGAGGCGTTTCATGAGGCGCACATCTGCAACATGCACGTCTGCACAATCGTTTGCACTTGTGCGCGCGGTAGTCCGAGGCGGCGAAAATTTACCGTAAGGCGCTTTCCCACCGCCAACGGCGTTAAAGAGCGAGAAACGCATGCATACCCCTGTGAAATGTAGAACTTCACGTCTTTTTCATATCTCGGCAATTCGGTTGAACCCGCCCTTGGAAGAAAGTATGCGATGCGCGATATTGTTTCATTTGCATGAATGTAAATTGTATTGTACCGTTCATACTGTTGCGAGTCATTCCCTACACTTTATCTTATTTCGCGTTTACTGAATCTTCTTACCTTACTACGTGATAATAATATCGTGACAAATGTCGGCATTGCTAAATTTCCAAAATAATTTGATTTTCGTAAAGAGAAAACATTTTTTTTTAATTGCAATTGCGCAATGTGTTTGATGATGCGAGCAATCGATTAATTATTTCATATATTCCTCGTGCAAATTTGCTGTTCGATATATTTCAAAATTTTTAAAACTTTTATTTCTCTCTCTCTCTCTCTCTCTCTCTCTCTCTCTCTCTGTCTCTCTAGAAAAGGGGCTATCAGGCAAGTTCAATTTATGAAATGAAAATTTTCATAGTTAAGTGATTATTAAAATTATTCGTTCAATGAATATTATACGCGTCATTAATATCATATAAAAGCTTATAAAGCTAACTCAAGTGAAAACTTTTAAACGCAATACACCAGATTTGTTTCCATGGAAACTAGCAATTGTTCCGAATCGTTTTAATCTGCTCAATCAGTTGTTGATTGAAAACAATTTAAAGTAATTGAGAATTCGATTTACACCGCATGCCTTGTTCATTCCAATTGCATTCACGACTTTTCCCCTGCTACTATTATCTATTAATATTAGGCTATTAATGCAATTTCGATATATCGCGTCGGGAATTTATTCTCCCGCGTTATCTCTATGAAATCGCGATCCAGACAGTCGCTCGTGAATCATTGGAATCTCTGAATATTCTTTCGGCGCACTAAAATTTGCCGTTCGCGATCTAGGTCAACGCAGTCGTTATCGTTGTTCCGAATAAAGGTTAAAAGCGAGATCGGACGGTAACGTAGCGCGAATTGACCGTGGCGTGAATTTGACAATTCGAAACGAGTTAACGGCATAAAGAGGGCATAATTAATTCGCAATAGCTGAAATATGACGTCGTTCGCGTACTGTGCGCTGGCGCGGCCCACGTTAACGCATTCGGCGATCGTCGAGATCATCATTCGGCATATGAACTACAGTGGCTTGTCCGATAATTCAATTATGGAGGCGAGCGCGCACACGGGCGAACGTGTTTGCCATACTTGTACGATCTGCGTTTGACGTGTCGCCTGATTCACCCGACCGTGTTAACAGCGGCGCGGACTTTCCGGCAGGTTAATGGCGACCCGAAAATCGCTGACGGAACATTGTAATAGGCCGACGATGCCATCAGGATCGCACAATGGTTCATTGAACTTTCAATACGTTTCGCGGGGATCCTGTCGAGCATAATCGAACAACGGGATAACCCGCGGAGAGTAAAAGAGGAAGGAGAGAGAAACAGAGAGAGAGAGAGAGGAAGAGAGCGCCGCTGTGTCACGTTGTCACGCGCAATCGTCGCGTTACATCCATAATCGTTAATCGTTTTCACGCCTCATCTAAACCATCCTGCAAAAGTAGAACGATTAATGGTCGACCTCGCCGAGCTTCTCGACTCTATAGTTGGTGAATGTGTTAAATTGACCGTTCCCACACTTTTCGCGGGGCACTTAAGGATCCCTGCTCCACGTCGAATTCTTTAAAGCTGACGTCCTCGCGCCCTCAGCTGTCCCCCGAGTTCTAAAATCCGAAGCGCAACCACGATCCGAGCTTGGACGTTACGCGCTCGAAATTTTCCAATTTCGAAACTTTAACTACCTGCCTTGCTGCGCGTCTATCAAACGATAATATTTAATTCTTAATTGGATCTCTTTCCGCATCCTGCAACCTATGCGGTGCAGCGTTTTCGCGAGATGAGAGTGCACTAACGCAACCAAACTCCTTCGCGCTTCTCTTCTCTTCATCTTCCTTTCCGCAGTGCGACTTTTGATAGACTTTAATGCACTGTCGTGTACGCGCCCACGATCGCTATTTACATTTCCCGTTGTCGACTAATGTATTATAATGTAACGGATTAGCTGTGCTGTAACGTGTCGGCGAACTTTTAATGTGGGATTACAGGAAGCGTCGAACTTCGCGGCATCGACATCGAGAACTTTAACGACGACGACGACGACGACGATGACGACGATGAGGTTTGAGCCAAGGAAGTTTCCCGCGCGCCGCGCATATCCGCTCGTTAAGCGAATGATTCCCCGTCGTATCCTCTGCGGAATTTTGCCGTCGTTGGTCTTCCTTTGACATGACACTGACGTCTTATTGCTGTCTACGTGGAGTTGCTATGAAAGTTAAATGCTCGCGAATCCTTCAGGAAAACCACTCCCCTCTAGTGCATTCTCATCTGCGATCGTCATCGTGTATGCAGGATTTCGTAGCTTGACGCAAGATATCTCTGCCACAATTCGTATTAATAAACGCGCAACGCGAGAAGTTGATTGATTCCGAGAGGCGCAACCTAATTCGCCGGATTCGCGAAGTTAAATGAGGAAAAATAGAGAGGGGACGGCAAAAACCAGAGTAATAATAATTGCGACGGAATTGCGTAAATGACAATAAAATGGAAGGCTGCGAGCAGAGCGCGCGGATATATTCGAGAGCCGGGGCGCTATAATATACTATGAAAACGAGTTCGAGAGCGAGTTGAAAACTCGTTCCGCGGACACGGCACGCCTACGATATACCATTGTATCCGATCTGGAAGTGCCGTTCTTACCGTTCGTGCCGCGGGTTATAATGGACGAAATGTATTCGTTAAGACCCGCGGGCCGTTACCGTGAAAAATTCACTTAAATCGACAACGTCCGGAAGTAGGAAAATTTCGATGGCTCCCGCCGTACCCGTAAACGCCGTGGAAATTTATCGAGTTTTATCCTGCACGTGCTCTCCCGAGGCCTCCTCGACGCTGCCATATATGTTTTTAATTACATCGTGAAACTACTCCGTTGTACTTTCAAGACGAACGGATAGTGAAATATTTAACGACGAACGTTGCGGGAAAAGGGCGCGAATTATTTTAACGGCCTGCGAAATATTTGATTAGTCACTGCGTACGGTAACTATCTCAAAGTTAGCCCGGCAAAGTAGAAAATATTAATTATTTTTACTTCCCAATATCTTGTTTAGCGTAATATTTATTTCATTTGTTGTTAATATTACGTTTTACGATGCATCTCATCGATAGTATCGATTATGTCGAATACTAAAGTATAAAGTTAATAAAACTAAATACTAAATTTTAATGGCTCGAGTGCACGCCCCTCATATATTAAACATTAATAAAGCATTTTTCCAATCTGAAATCCTTTTTCTCCTGTTTTTTATCTGTAGAATATGCTACAGCGAAGTTTGATCATTAAAATTTCAGACGTTTTATGCGCGTTTGTAACCATTATGATATTGAATTGTAATTTCACCTCAGAGCCATACAGATTATACATTTTCGTTCGCATACGCGTTATTGTATGTATGTTTTTAGTTTTTTACATTCATAGATAATGATAAATCGCGCAGTGAATAATATTATCTCGCTATTCGCTGTATGCGGAAAATATTTTGTAAAATAATTATCTCCCGCTCGTTTTTGCGCAAAGAATTTTCGTGCAACGGTCGAGTTTTGGCGTTTTTAATACATTCACGCGCGTTGCATCAAGATTTAACGTTTAATTTCGACCGTAATGGCGACCGGTGAGCTATGCGCGATTGGACGGGGGGAGGGTTGCATTTAATGAAACGACTTCGGCGATTTATATGATACGAAACAAAAGAAACGGTGGAGCGTTTGGGCTTACTAATCCCCTCATTTAGTCCTAATGTGAGAAATTTTCATTAATATTCTAAAGGATCCGCGCGCGTAAACCCTTCGTACACCTTGCGCGTAACAGTCATTGTTATAATAATTGAGATGATCAGAGTTGGAACCCCACCGTCACGGTTTCATTCTCTCGTCGAACTTCCCCTCATTTCCCGTCGACACCTCATCAAAAAGGAGCCTATTTTCTCCTCCAACTCATCATCATTTCGAAACATTTTTCGGACACATCCATACGTACGCACACACAGCGGCCAAAGAAGCTATTTACTTTAAACGTCATTTTCTGGCGCGCGAATAAAAGACCGGCTTCTAAAGAGTGCCCGATCAGTCAGAAAGGCGCGTTTCTCTCCCCTATTTCTTCCCCTTTCATCCCTCTCATGAGATTCCACTCCGGGGTAAAGTCGCGCGAGAGATACCGTGCAAAAAAGCCTCTCTTCCTCCACGGCGAGGTCTCTTTCTCTCTCGTAATCGTTAATGGTAGGCAACCGACCGTGGCAACACCATTGTGCTCCGCCGGAAAAACAAAGGCGCGATCACACGATCGACACGGGCCTTCGTGACAAGCCACGGCAACATAGCAACAACAACAACAACAACGGTTATTTACAGACCGACCCAGATCGATGACAGGCACGTAATCGGAGACTGCTCGATCATCCGGGAACCCCGCAAGTTCTGATAAGATCCGGGGTTGGTGTGTACTTTGTCGGTGAAGCCTTATTAGCGGAATCACAGACAGAATTCCTATCCCCCTCTCTTTCTCCCTCGCGTCTCTCTGTCTTTCGGTTGCCCGACGAAGACGACGACGACGAGCTCTTTAATTTCCGGCATCGAGACGACCCTTTGTCGTCGGGCACGGATGACTCGAGATAATGGGCTCATGAAACAGCGCGTCCTTCGTCTCGTTTCGAGAGTTAATCGCGCGCGCGGTGTATCGCGCAGATTCTAACTTGAATTGGAACAAACGCGCGCACAGCTACTCTCTCCCCCGGCTACCTTGTGAAACTCCATTTTCTCACCCGTGTCCGACGCTCGTTCCGAGGAAAAGAAACTTTTGCTTGCTCTTTCCTTTTTTATTATCGACACGCACCTGAGCAATTTTGATTAGAGATTTCGTAGTTCGACGCGATAACTTTCCCCTCGTTTCACATCGGATGCGCTTTAGAGGCTCCGATATTTTGTCTGAAAACGCCGATAGTGTTTCTTTCGCGCTTCAATTCAAGAGAGTTAGCATGAATATGCATCATGCAGTACGGTTAATTTCATCGAAGCTATTACGTATGGCACAATACGAGAATGATCGTATTATATCACCGGACGCGACCGAATGTGAAAGCGCACTTGCTTCAAAGTGCCGTGGTACCTATATGGTACATTCATCCACGTATCATATTAACAGAAGCTCGGCCAGGAGCACAGCGAGAGGAAGGAGAATTAAATTCTTTCGCTCCCATAGTCCAGAGCTCTTTGACTTTCGTCTATTCTTTGTTACGCGCCGCACAAAAAGCGACAGACAAAAGATTTATGTGTGGGAAAATATGTTTTTATTTTCATATAATGCCATTATAAACGGAATATTGAGGATAACGACATAATCCCGCTGCTCTAAGCGACTGCGCAGTCCGAACTGGAAATGTTATTTCTGGATAAAATAAGATTTGGAGATCTGACGAAATCGAGATAACGTTACAATACAGAATTCTGGAATAATAGACGGATAGATGAATAAAAGAGAAAGAAAAAGAATTTCTTGCCAGGATATATTGTCTCTTTGCAAAATAAAATTAATTCATTTCGAGTTATAAACAATTGATGGAATTTCATGTAACTGGAGCGCACGGAATACAAGAGCGCGCAACAAAATATATACTTGATAGTCTGCAATAATTTAAAAATGCACAGGGAAAGTTATAACGTTCTTAGGGAGACAACTTTGCAATTGAAAAATTCTCCGGAAGATCTCCGGAAGGAAATTCAACTCCAGTCGAGCTCGTTTCGCTCTTTCTGCGTGCCCCACATCTGTTTTATCTATTTTTTATCCCTGAGAACATTCAGAGAAATATTATTTCTCATATTCACAACACAGGAATACCGTAACGAGTCACCACTGCATCTTGGGATGACATGCGTTAAGTGAATGGCCAAAAAGAATAACAACAAGTTTTCAACAATAACGAAAATCGTTCTCCACCAGAGGGGTCTGTCCGTTTTTAAAAATCAATAACGCATGACAAACAAAAATCTTATCTCGGGAAAAGCTCGGGCGATCGTTGGAAAGAAAGTCACGCGAAGGAAATTGCGAGAGCAAAGACGCTTCCGAGGACTGAGTTTTGCTGGTTGCGCGCGCTCGGGGGATTTAATTTCTCGCGTCAAATACGCAGTGGAGATTCGATCAGCGCAAGTTCCAAGCACGGTGCGCCCTTCGCAGTCACGTGCGACGTAAGTTACGTGTCGTCGCAACGTGCGGAATGAGATCTCACGTTGGCGGACTTCTACGAGATGCGGATGAATCTTGCAACACGACGCTCCTCGAAATTTTAGCGGCGCGCAAGCAAGAGCTCACGAAAGCGGGTTTTTCGATGCTCCTTGCATGTACGTGGGTACGAGTGTTGGTGTGCGACGCTACGACCCAACCGGTATGTTTCCATATCGAGAGCAAATACGAGATGAAATACGGCTCCTCGGTTCTTTCTCTGCTCCGTTCGGTATTCTTTCCGTGTCATCGATTCGCGAAGAAACCATCCTACCACGACGTCGCGATATCGTATATTAATATTGTCCCAGCTGCTTTACGAGAAATGCGCCAAGTCGATGGAGTGCGAGGCGGAAGTCTTCGTATATTCCGTTATTACTTCGCGAGCATTACTGGTTCGACGACACAATTAAGTCGAGCTACCGGCACGAGTTACCCGCACATAAATACGTATCCCGTGACTTATTTTCCCTTCACCCGGTGTGTATCACCCGGCGAGGGATCATCGGAGGCTGCGCCGTCAGCTACGTGGATTCCAGATCACGAGATCCTTGACAAACGGTATCGATCCGGCGATCTCGGGGACGAGAGGACTAATTTTACGCCTGGACGAGAGGAAGACCGGCCGCGTGATTTACGATCTTCCCGGTGCACGTAATCGAGACGCTGCTGCTGCTGCTGCAGTTTACAGCCCGATTCTGCGGAGACGGTTCCGCCGCGCGTGAAGAGTCGTAAAATCGCGGTGTAAATTACGGGACAATGGAGAACCGGCCTGATACACCATACCGAGAACTATTGTATCGTCGCGGCGCAGGTAACAATGGACCAGCGCACGGACAATAATACGACAGAGAGGGATGTAATTATCTTCGGGACGCGAGATATTCCGCATTGTCGGGCATCAGCGCGGATGTCTGGCTGGTTCTCTCCTCCCCCCCCCCTCTCTCTCTCTCTGTCTATCTGATGAAAGCCTGCTTCATGGTGCGCCAATGTTGAGATTCGTCAACGACGAAAGATCTCCGGAGCGAGTCCGAAGTTGCCCACGTCGGGCAGCACCGCACACACGCTCCGCGGAACCGAGATCAACGCCGAGCTACACCGGGTGACCCGGTATTAATCACGCTACCTAGCTAGCGCGCGACGCTGCGTCCGCGATTCCGCCGACTATTAATTACGATAAGCGCGACGTAGCACGTCACTTTATTATATTCAGCCAGAGAGAAAGAGAAGGGGCTTTTTGCAAAGCGCTGTACTGTCCGCAAGCTCACGATGATTGAGCATGATTCAGCGGAGGAACTGGTAGTTTCTTCTTTCTCCTTTTCCCTCTTCCCTTTTTGAAAGAGATTACTCTCCGCTGTGTTCTCTCGCGGTTTTGTAACGCGGGCAAAAAAGAAATGCATTTTCCCCCTTATTGATGATTCTCCCCGGCGCTTTGTACGTTACCCCCTTTAAATCGACTCGAATTGCGCACGTGTGTGTGTCGGAATTCTCGTTCTAAAATTAAGAGCGGAGAAGCATCCTAAATTGGCAACGCCTTGTGTAAACGGCAACTGCGAACTGGTGAAACTCGGCGCGCGCCTCGTCAGCGCCTTCATCCTTTCAGCCTTTCATTAAGTCGAATCGGTTCGATCCCTCGCGGTCGAATGTAACCACCGACCGACCAGAGACTCCGCTTCACTACTCGCTGTGACTCAAGTCGAAAGCATACCCCCGCCCCATTCGCTCGCCGATCCTTTTTCGCCGGTGAAATTAACGGGTGAAAAACGAATCACGGTCTCTCGCTATCGACATGCATTTTCCACTGCTTCTACCTGTGCGTCCGTCGCCATTCACGACGCTTAACCGCACAAGCCGGGTTGAGATTTCAACGCATAATAGATCCACGAATAGAGTACTAAACGACGCGACGAATCCGCTTTGTCAAGACCTCGAAGAGCTGTTTTGCACATTCAAAATGTAAAAGATTTTCCTTTAGTTCTAGTTCTCTACGACACGCTTTTCTAAACCCGCGAAAATACATTATCGCCCTTTCGACAATCTTAGTTTACGTAGTTATCAAAACATCGGTATATATAATCTTAGTTTTCTAATAGCATTTTGAAAATAAAATTCGAGTTCGATACAAATTTGCGACTAACAATTGAATCTCAGAAGTCAAACTAATCAACTTCATTTTTTGTAAATTTCTTAGTTTTAACAAATAAATATGTACACATGATGTTCAATTTTTGAAAATTAAGAAATTCAAGAAATGTGGAATTGATCAGTTTGACTGTTAGGAGTCTCACTCCTCGTCAATGCCAGATTCGACTATGGTAACTTTCTTTTACTCGATAATTGGTCTTCTTCTGACGAACGTAAGAACGACTTATCATCGCGACACACTACTGTCATTATTCCAATATATTTATCACCGATACACACAGTGTAATCACAGCTGGTATCGCCGTGCTCTTGCATCAAAATACGCTCATAATGTGCCTAGTCACGTAGTCAATACTTGCGCTAGGATTCAAAGCATCATGGGAAATATACCAAGCGTGAGTCCGCTTCTCTCGATGTACGTGATCTACGTAAGCGGAATTTTCCAAAATCTTGTTTCCGATGAAACGAGGTTTTAATAACATTCTCGTGCGAATAACAGCTCGGCGAATTAATATAATCGCGGCGTATCGCTGATAAACAAAATCGTGCCGCGCGACTCGCGCGCGTTTTCTACCTGCTAAATAGCTCCGTAATTACGTCAACGATTGCAACTTGCGTAACGGGGCGAGCTCGATCCTAACTTCGTCAAGATGCATAAAGTTCCACGCTGACGTTGCAACACCGTACGTGCAACTCGCATGATTCTGCGCAGAATTGTTCCGACTATTCAGAAACGCAGGATTTGAACGTGCACATATTTGCCGTAAGCTATCCATAGCAAAAAAACCTTATGATTCCGCCCGCGTCCGACGTATTCTGCTAGCTCGACGATTTTAATTATCAACCGTAGCTTGGCCTGGCTTGGCCTTATATTGGAAAATTCAGGAGAGCAACGAGGTGAAACTCCCACCGCGGTAGGAAAACAGCGTGTTCAGCGTATTATTCGGTAGCACAGCGCCGAGAACTGAACGTCTCTTTACATAAAATTTAAAGGAAACGTTCGTAATACAGATCGAGATGATTGCGCCCGCTAACTCGCCCCGAAAATTAACTGCGCCTGTTACGCACATTATCAAGCGGTTCAGATCGTTAGTGATACGCGGAATCGGATGTAGCTATTTACAATTATTGTCGAAATACTACACTCGAAATTTTGGTTGAAATTTTCGTCGAAATTTTGATATATTAATTTTGCAAATTCTGTCAAATTTAACAGACCAATTAAGAACATAACGATTACGTGAGAAGAAAGAAATTTGAACAATCCGAATGAGATTGCGTGTTGCTCGTGTATTTGCCGCGTATAGTAGACAACGCTGATCGTTTTTTAACAATGATGAAAAACGCATTCCCACCATATTGCGCACATTGATTGACTAATTTTCTTTTGTTAATATTTCGACAAATACCGTAATAGTTTAAAAAATGATGGAGTTTTTCTAATCAGTTTAACAAAGTTTTACCTGTAAATAAGTGATCTATACTCAGATATATGATGTGACGGTTGTATATATACACCAGACTTCTTAGTTTCACGGCTTCGCCAGTTTTTCATATTTTTTCCCGTGATAGCGCGTGTATGCCGACGCATAAAGAGTATGACGTACGTGATCGTTACGATCCGAGCCGCACTTGTCGTTGTCTTTACGAACTTGTTGCGGCACTTAACCCCGATGTGTTACGCATACGGTCGCACCGTGAACTTTTGTCCCAGGGGTATTGCACGCTCGGTAAACGATTCAATTAGGCTCGTTCCCCTGCTTTTGACACTCGGCTCGACGCGAGAAGGAAAAGCACCGCGCCATACGATCGTCTCCGCGACGAGACGTCACGCGAGAAGTCGCCGTCGCACGCAAGCGACACGTTGCCAGTATAATCACGAATCCATATGCATCGAGAAAAGTTTCATGCCATCTGGGGTTTCAGCTAAACTCTACATTTCGAATTGTAGACTAAGGTGTACAATAAAATAAAGAGAGAGAGAGAGAGAGAGAAGGAAAGACGCCGAACGAATGTTTTATCAGGAAAAATTAATCTTACATTTCGGTTTAAACATATATCGTCTGTGGTTCTATTCTCTCTCTTTCTCTTGTATTAAAGTATATTATTTAATAAGAAGTAAATTTTATATTATTTAATAAGAAATAAATTTGTTAAAAACGTTCTTCCAGCATGCGAACCTTTGAGTTCCTAAACTTGGTAATCCTAAACTAGGTAATACCAAAGTAACAAAATTAAAAATATGTAGCAGCAATAATAAGAAGACTTTCCTGTGTTGTTAATTGAATATACGTTTTATTAATTGAATATAGCGTACTTTATACTTTACACTTTATACTTGGAACAGCATTTAACGAAAGCGTCTTTGCGGACGCAATGAGTGACGAACGCCAGGTCTTAGTGCCCCAATTTAACGTCGGCAACATTCGTTCATTCGAAAACGTCAGAGACGTATGTCAGAGTCAACCGTTTGCGCAGGTAACGCGGAATTACTTTTCTATGCGGAAATATACCGACCGGTGAGAGGAAAGTAGGATATTGAATAACTTAAAGAGGGCCACCGGTATTACCGCGAAGCGTCAGCGATTCGTCGTGGAAAGTTGCAATTGGTCCTTATTAAATTGCATGCTTTATCCACCAAACGAGTGTTAATATTAGCATTTCGTGGATGCCTCGGTGAAGCTGTGTCTATATTGAGCGCAGTCTATGTACCGAGGTCGTCCGCCGGAGAAAATGGATAGTACATACGTTGAATACGCTCCGCGAATATCCCACTCGCGTTTTATCTCGCGAGCGTTGCTCTTAATCTATTATCGGCGAATACTCGGAATACTTTCCGTGTGCACTATTCTCCGGAAAAGAAAGCGAAAACAATTTGGTCAAATTGGCGCTCTCGATTCTGTCGTGACGCGTGAAGTTGGGTACACACTGAGCGAACGAACATTGAACGAATAGCGAACGTGTGGTATATTTGCATACAATTTTCTTCGACAAACCTTATCATGAGCAAATTGGTCCAATTGCAGATATGACGTTTTAAAACGTTCGGATTCGATAAGGCCTAAATGTTTCATAATCGTAAAACAAAAGCTTACATTTGTTGTTCATACATTTCTGGTTGTATATCCAAGTTAAGGAATTCTTATGTCTTATCTTACGAAAGAACGATTTGAACAGTGTCTCTAGCAAGAAAGAGTTCGGTCAATGGTCGATAATGCACGAGATCCATCAACAATCCCGTTATCGCGCTGCTCCCGCGAATCCTCGCGTTCCCAAACCTGGCGAATCTTTCATCGGACATCCTCGAATTTCCGTCGGACGGACAGAGAACGGTCGAACACAAAAGGTGGCGGCTAACGCTTTTTACATTTTACGTCGAGCCCGTCGAAAATACGAGCGTCGTCCGTTTCCTCGCGTTTCGCACGACGACAACGCGGTTTTTTGAAAATTGACTCCGACCGCGACTCGACGGCGCATTTTTCGGGCCGGACGTCGCGAAAATACGCGATTCGCGACGGTGAAGCACGGCCGCGTCGACGCGCATGGGTCGGGCTTTTTTCGCCGGACGCGCGATACGAGTCTGTCAAACGACGAAAATGTCGAACGACGGTGGCGATGGGGACGGTGGAGGCGGCGGCGGTGGCGGTGCGCCGCGGCTTGAAAAACTGGCACCGCGATAATAACGGGAACGCACGGCCGAGATAAAGCGACCGACCCGGCGTGGCCGCGCGCATCCCCGGCGCCTCATCGATTTTTGGCTCTTTCCCCGGCCATTTTCGGCCCGTCATCAATCCCGAAACAAATGATTCGATCTCGCGCGCGATCCGGAGCTTAGCGAGCCGGAAACTCCGCTCTCCCTCCCTTTCTCTCTTTATTCTACTCTCTCGATCGCCCTCGCGATGGATAAATTTTCCTTCCGGGATGCTTGCGGGGTCTCTCATCTTTTGGCAAGAAAAAAAAGAAAAAAAGTTTCCAAAACCGGCTCTCTGTTGGAATAACGAGAACGAAAAGTTCAAGCGCTTCCGCTGGGAAGAAAGTAATAGAAGAAAACGCCGCTCTCACGGCGTACCGGAGTTTTCATATGCTGAAACGCTCAGAGAACCTAATATTTCTCGGTCGCCTGATCCCGTGATAAAAATTAAATCCATCATACGTGATATTAGAAATTTAACACATGAATATACACGAATATACACGAATATATACTTGGCAAAAGAAGCAACGAGGCCAAAGTCAGCTCGGTATTGTTCGTAATAACCGAATTCGATGTCGTTCTGTCGGTAATACCGAGTGTCAATTAACTTAAAGGCGCACCGCGATGAGAGCACGGAGAAAATGTCACGGCGCCTATAGAGACATGACAAAACATTTCGCGCTATTATTCCTTCAATATGAATTTTATGTCTGGACGCGCATACATCCGCGATAGCGCGCGTCCGTTCAATTCTCACGGGGGTGTTGCGTGACATCACACGAACAAACGTCGTGATACAATGCCGCCGGGTGATAACGTTTGCCTCCGCGTTCGGACCTCGGATAGACGCGATCCGCGTCGATCGCGAGGCGAATGATTGCCTGCACTCCTTTCTTCCTGCTTTTCCGAAAGTTACATTGTTCCTTCACAATCGCGCGCAATCCTTCGCTCCGATATAACGCGGGCGTGCGTCGCCGCTCGTTGGATGGTTCCAGGTGACGTTTACACACATTCACCGATGACTATTCCAAGTTGGTGAGCTATTCTGCCGGCGCAACGGCGATCAATAGACAATCCGACGAAGCTCGTATCGAAATCAGAGTAATTACACGGCTGTGTGATATATAGGGTAACATTAATCCGGCACCTCTCGCGGTATACGTATCGTAATGCAGCTTGAAGGTTCTATTAATAGTTAATTAACGTACGTAAGCCACGCTTAGCAATGCGGGAAGAGCACGACATAACGAATTGCGGATTGCAAATGGCTAACTCGGTAGGAGTTAAATATATTCTCGCTCTACTTTCTTCGTTTCCTCTTCTTCTCCGCTTCGTCTTGTTGAAATATCTCGCATTTATTCCGCGTCGCGGTGCTCTTTCTTTCTCTCGTGTCGTTGAGAATGCGAGGACATATTCTTTGTATTTTTCACACTGTGTTTAATTTTCGATTGTGCTGCGCTGCCAAGTTTTGACTCCAAGACTTGATATTTTATAGAACGAGAAAGAAGAATATTTTTACACACGCGACTATTCTTTTATTTTGTAAGTGAAGAAAAACAGTTCTCGAAAAATAAACTTCGTTGTCTCTCTTTAAGATGTCAATTAAATCACTAGTTAATATTACATTACGTCATGTAATTATCAGGGTAATGCCGATTCTACCGACGTAGTTATTCTATTCGCATTTATTCGTAGTTTTTTCTCGCATTTAACGAAACGTTGTTCGTGTTTGCACAGATAACAAAACGTTGTTCATGTTTGCACAGATAACGAAACGTTGTTCATATTTGCAGACGTACGATACAGGTCCAAAGTTTTAGATCACTGATAAACATTTTTGTCTCGAACTTCTGTGACGGGTATTGCATGTAAAGTCTTAATTAAATATTTGTGACTGACAGCCTTTCACGAGAGAGGTACCTAAATAAAATACGAGTACGAGAGAGGATGGCCGCTTCTTTTTCTCGCAACGACGGAAGACATCAGGAGAAATTCGCGTGGTGGAGGCGGAAACGGCGAAAGATCGTAATCTGCTTTGGACGCAACGACGTGGAAAACCCGGGGAAAGATTCGACCCGAATGATCGATCGAGGAAACAATTTCCACACGTGCGACGTTACGTGCGCGCCTTCCGTCATGGTTGCATCGCGCCGCGCATTTGCCCCGAAATAGCCACTTAAGACGGACTGACGCCAACGGCGACGGTGGCTCTCGTGTGCAGTATTTTTTTGCGTTCCTTTATGTGGTCACTGTGACGTAATCGGCTTACGCAGTCTCTGCTTCGACGTACAGGGAGGTTCAGAAGGGAGGGTCGAAGTTTCGAGAAGCGATAATATCGGTCGTTAGGGCTAGAGGGGGAGAAAAGTAGTTCTAATTCTGCTTATGATCGATAATACTGTGAAAATGAACTGGCTAACGTCACAAACAGCGACAGAGATGAGTACAATTACGGCGCTGTTGGGGTAATTTTGAACGGCGCGTGACAATTCGAACTGACATTGGACTTCTGAAGAATTTATTTCGCCGTTACATCTCGACGGGGAATAAAATTTATTTTAGTTGCGATATCACCGTGATTTATTCCGTGACTGTCCGAATTTATCAGAGCACTTCCCGTTTTTTTTCTGCTCCACACTACTCCGATCATTATGATGTCCGCAAATATTACCTGTCGCGCGCGCGTACGCACATCGCGGCACCGACATTCGAGCGGGTATAAATCTCCTAGAATCATCCGCAGATGGGAACTTCCGTTCGATAAACGTTATCATGAATAATAGAAGTAGGAAACTTATCCAAACTGTATTACCACAGAATGCCATTAGACAAAGTTTGATAGTTACTTCTTCGTGGTAGATCACTGATTATTCAGGGAGTCATTAGGTGCACGAATCGAAGCGCCCGACGTCAAAAATCGTTCGTCACGCAAAAGCACCTACGGATTCGCAAACTCGATATCTCGTCGCGAAAGAACAATTTCTTTGAATATTTATTTACCAAGCAAACGTACATCTTTCTCAGAGCGCCCAAAGACATTCCTTCTTTTAAATATCTTTTCTATTCTTTTCGTTTATCCTCAGCAAAGGATATTTTTTGATAATATAGCCTTCGAATATACTCTCGTCACAAATTTTAAAGAAATTCATTATCATGTATTCAAAACAAGATTTTCTCATTACAGAAACATTGTAAAATTTTATCAAAAAAAAGTTTTGTTTGATTCTATGTAGCGAATAAACCGAATCATTTAATATTTTTGATTGAAATGCTAAACTAGGACTAGGATGTATTTTACATAAATTTGACGATAAACTTGTGACAGATTTGTAAACTTATGAAACATTAAAAAAAAGTGATACTTGAATGCAGTATGTATTTTTCTGTGTATAGTTTCGTGTAGTCTATATACTAGTCTAAATACTCATTACTATTTCTCCTCACTCTCCGAGCTGGGTAACGGCTTAATGAGCAAACGCGCGGACCCATCGGTAACAACGCATCCTTACCGGTGCAGTCACGGAAATCTTGACAGGTCCTTTTCCGGGCCTTTACATCACGTATCCCAGCGGGAGCGTGCATCCAACGACAGGCTGCTGAGACCCGGTCTGTCGCGTGTGCCATAAAATACGGCGTCGATCGTACGTGTTGCCGCACACGACGATATACGTGACCGCCCCCGCGTCGATTCCGGCCAGCGAAATCGATATTAGCGAGCGCCGCTCGTCGTCTAACGATCTGCCCCCAGCCGCGCGCTCGGGACCCGGCCGATGCGATCTCGAGACCGGGCAAACGGCTCGATAATTCCGCGTACGTGTGTGCGGTATCACCGCCTCATCACCGCGAATGCACTCGACGATCCGGCCCGAAATGCCGCATTCGCGGTGCCGCATGATATACGGCGGCGCGCTTTGAGAACGCGCGCCTGAACATCCGACTTGGCCGGATATACGGTGGCGTCCACGGCGAAGACCGATAATCACTAAGGAAGTGTAACCTAATCGCGCGGATCTCAAGGCAGGTGCGGTCCCTTGTCGGCCTAATCAGATTACGGAATCCTACGCGCGATCGATGCTGCGACTGTGTGTCAGCATTAGAAATAGTGACGGTATCCCGATTACTGGTATCGATCACACAGGCGGATTACGTCTTGTCGGCAAAGTAAGACTATGCGAAACAGATACGGCTCGAGATCTGGATCGAGACCCGGCTTGATTTCCCGACTATACGCAATAACGCGCAGTCTTGGATCGTTAATGAATGCACGTGCAACAGACGAGGGGATACGAGAGAGAGAGAGAGAGAGAGAGAGAGAGAGAGTCCTGTGTGCTCATAACGTTCTGCTATTGAAAAATTCTCCGAAGTTAGTTTATTTGTTCTATCTCAGCCACATTTTCTCGTCGGTAAGAAGCAAGGAAGCGACCGCTTTATGTAACTCGGAAGAGTTTTAAATCAACAACCGCACGTAAAGATATGGAAAAATTTCATCAGACGTGAAAAGCGCGTCTTACTTCTCGACAATCTTAGATATAATCCGGAATATCGATCAATCATTTCATAAATGATCCGGACGGGATACGATTTAATGGATTGAACGTGAGGACGAGCGGGAGAAGCAAATAATTGACTATTTGTTGATATTGAAGATTTACGACGAGGGGAGATCTCTCTTCCGCAATTTGCGACTATCACGAAGCACATAAACATTGGGGTGTATCGTAACGACGATATATCGACGTGTCTGTACGAAAACCGGAAACGCGCTGACGTCTTTCTAGAAAGAACCCTTTGTCAGAAGGGGCCATCATATCCCTGACTTTTCTTCGTGATATTCTTCGCGGACGTTCTAAGTATACTTTCTACATTATATGACGGGAATCGCTATCCATCCTTGTTCACATGCCACTTTATGGCCAAGACTATCCTTGTCCTTAGCGGGTTTCCGTTCCAATCGCAACCTCCATCATCCACCCCGATAGTGAGTGTAGGTGTAAGTCAAAGATTTTTATGTCCGTCGATATCACAGGCAATCGCAAGAACCGCGAGACCGCTTTGCGGAATCTCGCTGACCAGCGGATATTTCTAAAACGACTGTTCGCTCGTCGCGTCGCGAAATTCGAGCAGGAAATTCGGAGGGTAAAATTGGAGCGGAAGCAAGTTTGAAGAAGACGTCTCCAGATATCCTGTTTACAAAGGTCCCTCGAGGAATATAAAAAAAAAAGAAAAAAAACATAACTTTCACGCAAAAATATACTATCCCTGATTTTTATATCTGTGTGTGTGTGTGTGTGTGTGTGTGTGTGTGTGTGTGTGTGTGTGTGTGTGTGTGTGTGTGTGTGTGTGTGTGTGTGTGTGTGTGTGTGTGTGTATGTGTGTGTGTGTGTCTGTCTCTTTCTCGAGACCTGAATCGAGAGCCGGCTCGATTTCCGGCTATACGCAATAACACGCAGTCTTGGATCGTTAATGAATGCACGTCCAAATAAACGGACAACGGGATACGAGAGAAGGTCCCGTGTGCTGAAATATAACACGCGAGTTCTTGGTTAAACAAATCGTATATCGACATGGCTATAAATCGCGAGATTTTCAACGGCGACAAGTCTTTACTGCGCTTTTATTACCGAGCCGCGCGGCGGTTAAAGCTGGTCCCGTGACGGACATTCGTTCGTTCAAACACCAAAGTTGTTCTTTGACATGAGGTATTATTTACCGTCTGTGCGCTCGCGACGCGTAACGAGTTTACCGGATTAAGGGTCGAAGTCACGATTGCGCCGCAGACACCGTTGGCCGTTTTCTCAGGGGTTACCTTCCTTGTCATTTACTTACTCCTTCGGAATACTTCATTAAATACTTCGGTGCTAGGTAATTACCTGACCATACTGACTAACGCCGACGTTGAACTTTCTCGCTCTGTCTCTTTCTCTCTCTCTCTCTCTCTCTCTCTCTCTCTCTCTCTCTCTCTCTCTCTCTACTCTCTATCTTCCTCGCTTTTATCCTAGTCGCTCTTTCCTCGACCCGCTCCTCTGTCGCGCCTCGCGACCCACTTTCCGGAAACATTAGAATTAGCCGTGAAATTAGCATATTCAGAAGTTTCGCAGTTTAACGAATGAGTCCCACACCGTCGGACTGAGCAACCTATTATCAGGCCGGGCAGACATCTTAAACCAGCTCGTACAAACAATGTAGCCACGTCGTCTCTCTCCCAAGCAAAAATCTCGCCCGGCGACTGTTGATTGGACGAGCGGAGTTTGCGAAAAGTTTGTGAGCGAGAGAGCGCGAATGAGAGTACCCATTACAGTTGAACGCTAATGCCACGGAGATTATCGAGCTCGCAGTCGAGTGGGATAGATGCAGTGGTAGAGCCTGTGATTAAGGAGACGCCTCGGTGGAGCTGATCGTACTGCAAACGCGAGTCTCTCAAAAATAGCGCATACCCGTAACGATGCCTCAATCGCAATTTTCACCCTATTTTTCTCGAATAAAACTTTTATCCCGGAGCTAATCAGTGAACCGGCCGCCTTGCGTTAAATTCTACATTGGATACGCAGAACTTTATCCCTCCTCTCTTTCTAAAGTTTCAAGAGCAAGGGAACTTTATTTCTCGTCGAAAGTACGAATTCGAAATTAATTTATAACTCATCGCGTCGATAATTAGTGCAGTCGCATAACATCATGACAGTCATCATGATTGTATTCAAATAGAAGAATGATTATGACGGATGAGAAGTGAAATAAAAACAGATGTATAAAAACCATGTAGAATTTACTGAAAAAAATAAATAAAAATAAAAACGAGTGGAAAAACAACGAAATATTCTATTTTCGTTAAAATTGAATAAGTGTCTATTTCAACAAAAAGTTAATCGGCGCTTATCAACGATAAAGTACAAGTTGGCAGGTAATTACTAGGCTTGCGGAATTTTAATAACTATATTGTTCGCGATTGCTAATAACATAATGGAAAATATTGAACGAAGGCGAGGTCGTAATTACGAGGCGGTAACTTAATACTTGAGGTTCACTCCCGAGATATATAATTCTCTGCAAATAAAGGAGCTAGACGCTCTTACCATGAAGTTTTTGCGGGATCCTTAATAACCTAGGTTTCATAAATGGTTAAAAAATTCGCGAACAAAGTTGTGAAGGGAACTTTTATCGTCCCACGAAAAGAAGAAATAGGAAATATTTCTTTTGTCCACATTGTGCGTGTCTCGTACGTGTCGTGATTTCGATTCACCGAGACGTTAATTAAACAACGCGGCGCCTACGAGGAAAGTTTTCCTCCTCTCGACGGGAGAAAAGTTGGAGTTATTATTTGCTCGACGCTACTCTGTCGGACGGGAACATTTGCCGCGCGTAGTTTCGACTGTCAATCAGCCGAAACTCGGCGCGAATTACTTGGGCTCCATTCAGACGCCAGATTCATTTGGTCGACATTCGTGATCGACGAAACTTCTGCTCTGTATTGACTGCTCTCCCCAACGTAGCGCTAAGCAATACCTCGTAAATTCGCTAAGAAATTAACTACGAGAATAATGAGGTGCTAAAACAGCGACTAAGCTAAGAATAGATGTTCTACATTTTCATCTATTTTCTACACATTGCAGTACCTATGTTCGAGAGAAAACTGCTCGCGGATAAAGCAATCGAGAATGAAGAGTTGAACTTTCATAACAATTACAAAGCGAACGTAACCGCGGACGGATTCGTCTTCTTCAGGTTGCTGATTCGCATTCGAGTTCGAGCTCTTTCGTGCGTCAGCTGGACCGACTGACAATGAAAGACCGATCGTCGGAATTGCAATCCACCCTCGGCGCTATGATCGAGCGCTGGAAATCGCCGCTTCTTCGCCAAGTACAATTAGCGGTAACTGTCGGCAAGTCAAACTTGTAATTAAACTTCTTCTTTAATCGCTCCATGTGATTGGGGGCTGTCAGTCGAGAGCAGATTTCGCCACTCACGAGAACTGCGCTTCCGCCACCGAGGGGAATTAGCGTGCACTCGTTCAACCTCGAACCTCCAGCATCTCATTTTGGAGAAGATATACTAACGTTTCGCGGTGAGGTACCGCTCCGCGGATATAGAGTAGCCCGAGATAATGAAGTACGAAATGAGAGTGTACGGAGGACGACCAAATAATAAACTGCGCTTCTTCAATCGGCCGCAAGTGTGCCGCGAGATAATGGAATCAATTTTCGCCTTTAGCTTCGCCGATGTTTCGATTGCTGATTCTCACCGCGCCGCTTTGTATAGTCGCTTGTTTCTCGAAAAAATCCAGATTTCACCGGGAAATCCGTGTCACTCCAGTTACGCCGCGGAAATTCCATATACACACATGCCAACTTTGTGAACTATAAAAATCCCAATTTTTTCCAGTTTCGTATACCGCGCCACGATTTCATCGAATATATTCTACTAGGCTCGTAATACCTGAATTTTTCTCACAATTTTCATTTCACATATTTTTTTTTTAAGTCCTACATGTTACATTCCTTTACACGTACGGTATTATAGTACGGAATAATATATACATCCCGGTTAAATTATTATATCGTGATACTATGCTTTTCCGAAACACTCATCCAGAACAGTCGAAGTCAATAGGTCCGGGCATGAAGGAGCAATTGACGATATTGAATCAAGTAGTGAATTAGTTTGTCGACTTCGAGCACGGCACATAATTGAGTCTAACTTTACGGTGAAGTCTGTCAGGAGGCCGAAACTCTGCCTAATGGCAGTATAGACGTCGTATGGCCTTCACGGTGAGTAATGGCTAAATCCAACGCGCCTACATACACCTCAAGTCGCGGAGTTGATCGAGTGTTGGATTCAACGCGGGTTTGAAGAAACCGTATGCAGAATATCGAAGACGCTAATACGCCGACATAATTGAGTATCCGCGGGAATGAAGCCAAGCCAAGCGCAAGATACGTACATATGCAAACGTTTTGCATAAGATTCTCAGCGAGAATTATCAGGTCGAATTTTCCACCCAAGAAACCGCCAAGAGAGCTTCGGTCTGATAATTCTCGCGCGCCTGTAATTCTCAGGACAGTTACATTATAGTAAGACACACACCAACGTCCGTCGCCGGTGTCAATCGCGCGCGCACGGCCCCGACACTTCACCGCCACCTAATTCCAACTCTTCGACCCGCGCAAAGAGTCTGCTCACGCGGAGATAAATTTTCAACCGCAAGGGAACGCCACGTCACAGTCCGAGAGCGACGTCGGCTCGACCCTGGCCGCGCAATCCCCTCAAAACTGCGACGTCCTCGTTACCTTCCCATCAGCCCGATCGTAAAATGAGATCCGCTTCAACACCATTTTTCCCGAGGAACGCCGTCGTTCGAGTGCCCATTGTGCCCAGGACTGTGGATTCGATCGAGGATCTCCCAGACGTCATCTCGAATCCCGAAATGCGCGACAGTCCTGCGGGCGCGCGCGGTGCCCGGGATCTGAGTTTTCTCACGTACGTGACGACATTCTGGGACATTTCGTGGTAATTTCATTGGCGAGCTACGGGGGAGTATGAGGCTACGGTCGAGACCACCGTTCATCGTCGTCGTCGTCGGGCTTGCGAACGCGTCGTCTCCTTTAATATTTCCCAGCTCTCTTACGCGCGGACGGCTATTCGCCTTGTCCCACCCACCTCCCGACGTCCTCGACATCCCTGCCGTCTCGTTTTTTTTTTCTTCGTTTATTCTATCTTCTTTTTTCTCTTTATAGTAGTTACACGGTTCATTATGCTGTCGAGGCGCGCAGCCTCGCGTAGTGGAACACGTGGCTCCTCTGGCTTCATGGCTAATTCTTTCACGAGATATTAGAATATTCGACGAAATTGACGACGAGGCGGAGAGTGAGATAGCTAATTTGCATAAAATAAGACGACTCGCGCAGATCATATCGAGGACAGGGATTGTGATGCAGATTATACAAATGCGAGGAATCTACTCTGAGAAGCGATTACATCCCACGTGATTTCTCCCAATGACATCTGATCAAGCAATTCAACAACGACAAATCCGAGTATGAGGGTAATTCTGTAATAATTGCACGTATCGAGTCGCAGACACGTACATGCGCGTTGCACACAGGTATACGCGATATTGATCGAAGCTTGAAGCCACCACTATACCTTCACTATATCGCCACTAGACTGGCACTTTTTTCACTAGCCACGACCGCAGCGGTTTCCACGAAATTCGGAGGCCGATATATCGAAGTAGTAACAGGCAGCGGGCGGTCCCTTGTGGCACAGCTCGGCATCCCTAAGGGTGCCCTCCCTCTTCCGCCGTACCCTTTTCCCTCCTACTTCTTCCCAATTTCCGCGGTCCCGTGAAACTCACCAGGGATACCTCCGAGCGATAAAAGTGCGCGACGTACCAACTTCTGTCCGTCTTAAAAGTGCGGTCGCCGTCGGAGAATTTCATGGGACGGCGAGGGTCAACGAGAGGATGGCAGACGAGGGGTCGGTGGGTTTCGTGGGACCTGTGGTATCCCTTTAAACACGACGGGGAATCTTGTTTCGCGCAACGTCGGGTGTCTCCGTGAAGATTTGCGGCTGGCAAAGGCGCGTCGCGGCGAGGTAGGAAGGAAGAGTGAGAGGGGGTGAGTGAGAGAAAGGATCCGTATTCCGGAAAATTATGGTGGCCACGGAGAACGAACACGCGCGATTTATGTTTAACATTTCGCGCGCCGCATTCCTGGTGGTCCCGCTGATTACTCGGGAAAAGAACGAGACAGCGAGGCCAGGCGAATTGGAAGAGGAATTATTATAATGAGAATACGCGCGCCTTCATGCGACGTCGCCGTTGCACCACGTATCGATGCAATGCGGTAATCGTCATTGCGACGACGTCGCGTGATATTCCACACCTGTGTGTGTATGTGTGTGGCAGGCAAACTCGCTTCTCTAATCTCGCGGCACCGTTCTTGGAAAAGTTATTCCTCTTTCCTATCACGACTTTTGAATTATCTGAATCGGAAACTTTTTCGTCCCGACGACCTGAGGCAACAGATTCACGCGCAAATATTAGAGTTTTAAAGCGAGTCGGGTCTTATCTTAAGGTTTATTTTTCTTAAACCGTCACGTTCCTTAACTCGATGATTCGACACGCTTGGTGTTTAGCGAGGGAGGCGAAAGAGCTTGCTCTGTTTTGAAAGTGTTTTTACGTTATGCAAAACGAACGGTTTATTTGCGCATCGTGTCCCGCAAGAGCGATAGGTGCAGTGTTATTGATCCGTAAGAAGTTCAATCCGCCTCTCACATCCAGGTGAGTTTATGATCGCGCGGATTCACGTCGGCAGGAGAGGTAGGAGGATATGCCAGAGCTACCATGGGAACAAGTCCGCCGATGTTTACTTTCGCTCGCTATAGCATATCCCTGTTTATCCCGTGACGCGTGATACACATACAGCCAGTGACTTGTTTTGTCGGATGTAACAGTTTTCCTTGCTCAAACAGACGTGAGTGCCGCGTCGTCCCGTCGTATCACCCGTTCGTGACATTTTCGTTATTAAATACACTCGCGAGTCGATTCGGCTCTTCTCGCGTCGCAGCACTGTGTGACGGCCGGCATCTCGACGGCCAAGTAAATAAACAGTAAGGTAGAATGTAAAAATGACTGCAGCTATATTTCTGATTAATTACGCTAAATTCTTTTGTTGCCGTAACCGTGAGACTGATCGATTGTAATCTTTGAACGAGAATTTCTAGAGAATTCATAGTCTGAAAAAAGAGTCTGAAAAAAGAAACGTCTCTCTTTTCTTTCTCTTTTTAATTATTGAGATTATTGAGACTCATAAAAGAACCTTAAAGCGTGCTTCGACACGATCCAATCGTCCTATTCAACTTCATCAAGGATTGCATTATGCTACCCTCTTTTTTTAAAGCAATTGTACCAATTGAAAAGTGACACTTTGTCCTATCGGTACTTTACCCCGCTTGCTGAAAGTGAACCTTGCGCACATTGGAACGGAGCGCAAAGGTATTTTTATATGGATCCGTTGGCCTCCCGCGAGTGAAAATTTTAATTCAACGGGTAGTTAGCACAGAAATGACGGTATCCACTGGGATTTGAAAATAATTCAATCGCGGACACAGACAATTCATCTCGTAATGTTGTTTCAGCAGCTTTCTTTGAAGCGTCCGCACGGAGGACTTTCAGGAACTAATTAGTAAACGGCGAGTCAAAACAATCGTTTAACTTTATAACAACGCGAAGCCGACGAATCCTATAATTAATCGCTGGCGTTTCTCGTTGCAGTCTCTTGAATAAAATTTGCCATGATAGGGAATTTCACGTGACGCGCTGGTTACGCGACTACGAATTCACCCGCGTCGTTGCGCGAGGCGTTTGTATTAAATTACCATTGTAAACGATTAAAATTAACACACGGAGGTTTCCTCGTGAAAATAGAGAGAACATGTTTTCAGCTTTTCCCTGATTCCGTCCTGTGAAATATTTAATATTTGGTTACAAATGTATGAATAATACAATTACGGCTTGTAGTGTATTTTTCTTCAATATAATTCGCAGCGTTACGACATGATGTTAAATCGCGTAAAGTTTCAATTTATCGAAAGCGAACACTTGTCCTATGGTGAATAGGTAAAACTTCGAAGTGGCAGTTGGCGCTAAATGAGGCGTTAAACGCAGGTGAAAATACGGCTCAACGTGTTTAATATTAATATTGTCTATCGCATTATGGCGTAATCGCTGCTGCAAATATTGCATACATTTTCATTTTGCCACACGTGCACCGGATGCGACATTTATAAGGTCGGAGACGCGTGAAATTATTTATCAGCGTTTTGTCAGTTACGTTTTGTCAGTTACGAAAGTAATTTCCAAAGTGCGAACTTAAAAGTTACGGATCCGGGAGAGCGCAGGGCGACTTTGAAAAAGGTTTAAGCATGCTCGCGGAGCAACACGTCCCGAAATAGTCCGCTGTAGGTTTAGGTTAATAATGAGAAGGTATTTGCATACTAATAGCGACGCGATTGCATTCGGCGAATATGATTTATGCGGCCTAGCGGATATATACGTTACTATTACACGAGAGAGTTTCAAATTTATACTTGCCGTAACGAAATCATTTCCACCTATAGGAATATGCATACATTCGATGAGCTGTATTAATGAGTAACGATAACGTGTGAATGCGTAACTTGCGAAGCATTATTAAAACGCGTCATTGAAAGTATTATAATGCAACTTATATTGTTTGGCCAGAATTTATGTTTCGCTAAAGCTGAAATTTCGATAAAGCTGGAATTTGAAAAACAGAAAGGGGGGAAAAGAGAGAGAGAGAAATTTGGATATGTTCCCATACTCGAAATTATATTCACGAGATGCCAATGAATAATTTTCAGCATTCTTACGTAAAAGTCACATTAAGTTCTCCACGATTCTCCTCATCCACAGAAACATGAACCAAGTGAAATTCGACTTGACGTGCCGTAAAATTATTGTGACTACCAACTTCTTTTCCTACGGATCAGCCAACTCGTTTGCACCGCAAGCATTCTTATCACCGAAATAATCGTTAGAAATAACGAGAATATTTTTGGCACACATCCTGCCGACGGACGGGAGCCATTTGTACCATGGCAGAGAAACGTTTTTCTCCAGCAAACAAGTTATACGCATGCCTGCGGAGGAAGGCTCCTATACAACGATCTAAATAGCTGAATGCTTTAACACGGTTGACTGAATAAGCAACAAGCTTCGGGAGGGGTGAATCAAACAGGTCACTCGCTTTTCCAAGATCGCGCTCATTCTTTCCGTTCTTCTGCACGGCCTCACCGAACTCGGCTTCTCCGTTTCGTCGATTCGCGACGTTATCGACCGCACAATAACGCCCCGTGATATCCAACGAGATATTTCTTATGCGTCCATTGCGACTCTTACCCTTCCCAGAGTGATTAATGTGCGCGGCTCGGGCAGTACGATAAATATCCTCCGCCGAATTCCGAAATAAAAATTACGCTCGCTTTTTCTAGCGAAGGAAATAAATCACAAGAGAAAAACGCGACAACATTCACATGCAACCGAATGATATCGATGCCTCGCACTCTTCAACAAAATCACGCTGGACTGATACCAGCTTACTTCTATTTTGAAATGCAAATTGAATTGTACCGATATATGTACTCGCCGAATATATACAACTGATGTATTATATAAATTTGTTAAACAAATGTATCGCGGGTTACGTTTGGATCGGTTCCGTGTTCTGTTAAAGCCACGATGCTTTTTGGAAACACATGCTTTACGAGCATTATGTAAATAACAGGCATTTAAATGCTCGTAGAGAATTTACCAAGTAAAATATTGTTTCAATTGTAAACTTTCGACTGCGGCTATTCATTGTGCCACTTATTCCATCGCATAAAATATTGGATGGCTTGTTACATAGCACAAAATAATCGCATAATATCTAAATGGACATTTAACATTTCGCATAATCCAAATGGACAATTAACATTTCGCCAAACAAACGTGCTCTCTCTCTCTCTCTCTCTCTCTCTCTCTCTCAAAAACAGTACACATATACAATAGGAGCCGTCGATTAATAAAATTGCGTATGGACATTGCGCTTTCAATATTCATTCAATCCGAAGTGGAATTCGTGTGGATGTAATTCCATGCAGGAGCAAGAAGGGAGAAATTTTTCGTTAAAATTGAAAAAGTTATAAGGCGCGCGCGCGCACAGACCGAGGCGAACATCTGCATCATTCAGCACTCGAGAGTCGCATCATCCTTGCATTCCTTCGAATGTCGTATTACGGATACACATATACAGACAGTACTCACAAGATGATGGTTGAATTTCGTTGCAACGTTACTTGTGGTTAGGGGATCGAAGTGTCGCAAAGCGATTTTTTGTTTCTTCCGTCTCACTGTCACCTAACACGAGACGGGCTCGCGTTGAAACACATAGATCGAGCGTACATTTCTTCTTTGCTGGTTGCTTCTCAAAATCTGAAGAGGTATCGTTCATTCTTTCGCGCTCTGTTTCCAAAAAGGGGAGAATAAAGAAAAATGAACGGAATCGGCAATTTTAACAGCCGCTGTGCAAATTGTCTGAGTAATGCGACGTCATGGCAACGATTCGCACACGCGACACGCGCGCTGAGAGAAAAGTTGCGCTAATTTAACAACATACCAGCATCCACGACAAATGAAATGGGACAGCAAATGACCCCGCAGTGCGAATGAATGATTTGTTACTATCAATTTGCTGCTCCAAACTGCACTTTTGTAATGGAGACATAACTACCCAAACAGATGGGAAAAAATGTGATTTGCATCTCAGGCAATATATGTTTGTTAAAATGACAAACACGATGAGAGATAATTCGCAACGGTAACTGTTCGATCTACTTTCTTAACGATCATCAGACAGCAAATGTGCTTTTGTTCGGATAAGCGAGGGATTTTCCTCAATGCTCGCGCGCATTCAAGTTGAATCGCGCGATCTTATTAGTAACTTGTGCGTCGTCCCCGGTATCACTGATATATCTTGTAGTTTTACAGGACAAAGCTTTATAAGCGCGCGGTACCTGTCAAAAACATATTCCACAGTTGAAAGGGTCGACGAAGAACCGAACTCAACTCGACTCGCCCGAGGCGACTGCTGCGAGCTGCGTGATGCACCTGCTTGCATGCGGAAGTGCCGTTCGACATTACATTGTCACAGCACTCGTTCGCACTCCATCGTAAATTTTCCATTGGCTTTCGAACATCCCTCCGATCACAGGAAGTGTCGAAAACGTGGGGGACAAAGTTCACGCGCGGGCTTTTTTTTATTTTTTATTTTTCGTTTTTACAGCGGACAAGCATTTTCTCTTTTCGGAAAAAAATTCCGGATGGAAAGACGACGGCACGAGTGGAACGAATTAAAAAGACGCGGGACTGATTAGAGGCTTTAATCATTCCATTTATTCATTTCGTTCATTTTGTATTTCTTGTACAACGTTTTCCAATTTTTAATTTATACTAAAGTATTATTATTATTATTATTATTATTATTACCTTTGCCCATTATCGATCACATCGAAATTATAACAATAACATTTATTATCGTTACAAAGAGTGCGGCCAAGTTTAGCCTTATTTTGCGGCATTGCAAATCTTAAATTATTTTGTAACAAAGCTGTAGCTATTCATGAGTAGATTAAAGTATCAAAATGATATTCTTCATTAGAGATGCTGACGAACCGCCAAAGTATTTATCAATTCGCGAAAGGACACTGGTAACGTGGTGATCAGTTAGTCACGATAATCATTTCATTGTACATTCGACTGATTTTTTATTATTTATAACAGAATAATGTTAATTATACACATCACGCGAATCGTAAATGTTAATGACTCTCACAGCACTCCCGTCTCATTAATATTTGGACAATCGTCGGTTTATAAAGCGAAAAAGTAACAAATTTAGTAGAATTTGCATATTTTATAATGACGACGTGTGCATCGTATGCTTAATTATACAAATTATACAAACGTGTGCAACGGCGACACACCGCAATGCTGAGCAAGTTTTCCATTCGATAAAAAAATAACATCGATCATTATTAATTAGCTGCAAATTAATTAACGTATGCGACATTTAATGTATAAAGACACTGTCCTGTTCGGTTTTCACGGTAATTCCTCAATTTCTCCAACGCTAATAAATTTTTGCTCCATATTTCCATGCTGTATCGCATATGTTATAGAAACAAATATGTGAGAAAAAGAGGGTCGTATCATTTCAAACTATAAAATATTTTCTCGTATATAAAAATTTTTTCGACGAAATTACGGCAGTAAAAGCTCTCGTTTAAAAGCGCACGATAAAATTGCCATATTGAAATTTGAACATCGCTACGCAAAAAGGAAAATCGTTTGATATTTCCTCTCTCTCTCTGGATCAAGTACATACGCAAAAAGATAAAACTAGTGTCCGCAGCGCGTTGGTATTTAATGCCGGCCGCGCTCGTGCATTTTTATTTCTAACATGACTATAATCAGAGAGTAGAGCATTAAAGGTTTTCCTTTGCCTCCCGTAGGGATCTCTATTAGATTCCTCGAGAACGACTCTCGTTTTTATCCTCATTCCGATCGCCGCGCGATGCGTTATCGTGACGATGCTGCGCGTTCGTAACCGCGCAAAATTGCAGGAAAAAGAGATACGCGGGGACGGTGATACGCTCATTCCGTTAAAAGGCTGCGTCCGCATCCCGGGCTCTTGTTCTTAATGGTACACTCGATCCACCTAGTGGAATAGAGCCCGCGGTAAGAACCGCTTTGCAAACCGGCCTGCAACAAAGTGCTGCTCTCGTACGCTACGGATCGCGGCGTTGCATCCCGATTCCGTGTCATCCGCGATGCATCCCGGCGCGAGCTTTCCGCACTGGTCGACCTCGTGTCGTGCAATATCCGCAATGAGTGCTTACCACAGAAGCCACTCATGCATACACACACACACACACACACACACAACCGTGTGTCAGGCAATTAAGGCTACTAAGACTGGTAGAGCATTACTAGTAACACTCGATATATGTAATAGAATTCGCATAAATTTCTAATGGACGATTTTAATTTCGTTCTCGTCCAATTAACTTTTAGACATTATTCACGTATTGACGTGTTTTCATCGACAAGAAGACGAACTTTGATAACTTGAGAAAGAAACTCTTGTATCTGAAGGAACATCACTGTATCTCTTACTTTCCTCTACGCGAGACAAGCAACGATTGAGTTACGGCATTGCTTAAGAATAATTTTTACTGCCAATTACTTGAAATAAGCTTTTTGTAACAATATCGATTTGTACTAATGCTTTCCTCTTACTTCGCCCTGCTCTTCTTTCAACTCGGTGATATATAAGTAAAGTGGTGGCAGCGAGAAACTTTTTCTCGGCGCGTTAAGATCTCCACAAACGCAGAATACAAAACCTGTGCCCGCGCGAGTAATTAAAAAACTTGCCGCGCATGTCGAAACAAGGGAAAGTTTGGCCGGCCGTTCCTAAATCATCATTAACGTTTTCCAAGGAGGCGAACGTGAAGAATAGGTCTTTCAGTGGGACGACATTGTGTTGCCCGTTTCGACAATATTCCGTATCCGAAATACTAAATCATTCCCGTTTTTCTACTACATTGCTATACGTTTCTTTTTGTCTTTTTTTACACAACCGGCGGCTGAAAAACGGGTCGTCGCAATTCGCCGCGGAGATGAATGGGTTAACCCATCTCTTTCTGAGAGGGGGGTTACTTCGGAACTTTCGTTCAATGAAGATTACTAAAGTTTTATTATTAACATCGCGCGCAGTTCGGGTATCACAATGGCGCCGTTTTACGGCCGTTGCACCGTTGCCGCGCGTCTTTGACGGCACAAAAGATGTTTTTCGCGCGCTCATTACGAAGTTGGAGACGACTTCGGAGATTTATGAACCAACTCGCCCTCCTCTTATACATGACTCACACACTGGCGTTAGTGTTCCCCGCGAGACGTCGAATTCTTCGGCGCGAATCCTGCGCCAAAAAAATTCAAAATTTTTCCCCCTGAAAAACGCCTGCTTCTACGTCGCGTCGATAATTCATCGAATTTCGTTGTCAAAGCGACATCGGTAATCTCGTCTCACGGCGCATAAAAAATCTGGCTAAATGCTCGAGGATAATCGAGTCGATCTTCTGAGAGTTGCTTTCGAGCTTCGGGTTAAGAGGGAAGAATTCGGAGACCGCCATGGGCAGAATTGGCGGATCGATGGCGAGCACGCGGACATTCTGTTTGCTCTTCCCTTTTTCTACCAATCTCTCGGAGTCGAAGGGGCGAGCTTTCTCTTCTTCGTGCACGAGAGCTGATGCGCTTTTCCGAAGGTGTCGCGGCTCGGCTTCCAGCCACTGGAGATGGATGGCTTCGCGAACGGCTCTCGAGATTTTCCAGGGGCGGTCAGGTGACAAGTGCCGCGTATGGGTATCCGATTAATCCCACCGATATATCCGCGGCCACGTTTTCTCCCCGGGCGCGTTTTCCCGCCACCGCCGTCGGCGACGGCGACGGCAACGACAACGACGACGACGCGGACAAAGCTCGGCGACTCACCGAGGTGCCGGCCCCGCGATTTGTCAGACCGGGAGAGATCGTTTCGTTCTCCCGGCGAGAGGGAAAGAAACGACGGACGACGCGGCTCGCGATGTCGCCATAACGGTGGACGTCGTTTGGGGTTCCGCTTCGGGTTTCCCCAGGAGAAGGGTCGTAGAAAGGAACGACCACGCTTTGTTACCAGCGGCGTCTAACGTTCTGCAGATATTCGTCGCTCTGCACAGCTCTGTACGCGAAATACTCCTAGTTTGTAGGCAAGACCGCCTTTAGTATCTCGGCGTGATTTGAATTATTGAATGTATCGCGCGACCGAATCTTTCGCTACTAAATGAATAACTCAGCATTAACTATATATAAAGTGTTTGAGAAAATTGTCCTGAGAGTCAAACGTATTCTTTCTTTGCAATTCTTTCTGTGTTTTATCTTACGTATTATATCCGTTTCAGTTTGACGATAAAGTTCGCACAACCATTAAATAAAAAAGAAAAAAATTCAGAAAGAGAGAATTTGGCTAACGGAATTAATAGGCATCTCGGAATTTACATAATTAATAAGGTAAAAATGTCAGGAGACCTATGAAAAGGAGATGTCGACACAATGCAGCTTTCGTATTTCGCACTGTTTTTCTATTTAGTTATGGCAGAATTACAATGCTTATCCAGAATAAGAGCACAAGTGTCAATGAATGGCGGAATGTTACATGAAATATTAAAAAAAATTGTGTAAATAAAATTGTTTTAAATTTTTTATACAATATACTTGACATTCTATACAAGGCGCCTGTAATACTATTTTCTATAGAACCGAGTAGAAAGACAGTGCAAAGTACGGAACTGCATTATGTCGGCATCCTCGTAAGGACACACTATATTTCTTCGTGCGCAAAGTAACACGTCGATTCGATATCAGTTTCCGAGTGCCTGCTACGAAAGCCCAACCGAATATTTTTGACTGCGAGGGAACATGAATGAAATCCTCACGACCCAAAAGTCGCGTCGTTCGCCGAAGGAAATGGTTTCCCCTGGTACATATAGTCGCCGGCCGATGATTCATCTGCTGGCGCGGACGAATTTCCTCGGTTTTTCGTCGCGCGCACCAAAGCGCCCGAAATTAATTTGGTTCGCGGCTCTGCGGCGCTCCTCCTCACCACCGTTGTTACGCTGGGGAGCAGTTTGTAGTACCGGACAAAAAGGGTCAGACGGTTAGCCGGCGAGATTACCGGTAATCTTTATTTATAGACGGTGTTATTAGGGAAAGAGCGCGGGCACGCTAATTTCTTTAATCACGACGACTGTGCGCGGGTACCGAGGTCGAATTTTAAGGCGAGGTCACACTGTCGACATCGCGTCACAATCGCTCGACGATTAAAATTCAAAGGACGAACCTTCACGCGGTGTATTCTACGGCGAGGTGCTCGCCGTCTCCTTCGCGCGGTGGACGATCATCGTAAATTGCACGATAATCCGTGGCACTGTCTACAACACGCGGATCATAAAAAAAAGAAAAGAGTGAAGTGTATTCAGCTCTCGAACGACAGCGTGGACGTGATGGTTCCGCGTGGCTGATGTCACTGCTTCTCACGTTTGAGGCGACTGCGCGCAGCGACGTATAATTCTTGTTCGTAAAGTTTTCCGTGATTAGCCGCGAGCAAGGTTATAGAAAATCGATGCGCAATACGTCCCGACGCATCCCAGTTTATTGGAAATAGACAACACCGTGTTCATACGTGTTAACATCAAATCACCGGCCTCATTCCCCGAGGTTCTATTTCCTGCTCGGAAACAATCACGTCGCGCCGTCGTCACCTCTTTCCTACGATTCTCAGCGTGTATCGATACTCCTCTTTTCCCGTTTTCCATCGCGTAACAGGGCTGAATCACGTGTCAGCCGTCTTTACACACATTCCATCTGCGCAGCCTCCGCAAAGCGAATGCGGTAGGAACCGTTCCACGCGCGCGCGCCCACGAACGGTTCCACGTCAAAAGCAGGGACTTACTCGCCTACACATTCCATTATACAATAGGAAAACAAGCGACGGGCTTCTGTGCGTGACGTGGGAAAATAGGATTTATTAGCTTGCGCGTAATCTTCTTCTGAAAGCGTATATCAGTATGTATGAAGCGCGCTGGCCGGCCGGCCAAACAATCGAGAGACCAGAAGGGCCATTATATCGTGACCGAGTGTTATCCGCATCAGGGGCGTTTTTATGATAATTCGACGGCACACCGACTTTGCCATCGACACGTCGAATGTTGTCGCGATATCTCCGGATTGGATCGTTGGTTATCGAAGAATGTTTCCGAGCAACACGTCGATGTTCGTGACGCGCGCTAATGATCAAATAGAAATATCGATGCCTCGTTAAAACCAAACGCCGCGAAAACTGACCAATTCGTCACGATCGAATGAGCGTCGATGCGTTCAAGTATCCGAGATGATCGCGTCAGCGGCGAGAAATCAGAGATACTGTTCGAGCGTCGGGCGGAAAAGCAAGCGACGCGTGCAGCAATCGGCTTGCACAATATCACGGCTATTGTTAAGACCTTATAAAACACGCGTGGCTGTCTGCCTCTGAACGTATCATTTAATTTTGACGGACGGAGTTTTTTTTCTATTTTTCGCCTAGTTAGACTCAAGCTCGGGAAAACGTCCCGACAGGATTATACGCCATCATCATCCGTCATTTCCGACAGCTTTCTGCCCTGACTTCATTTCGCGGGTTGAATGTGGTGAATTTCGATTCCGCGCAAGCACACCAAACACTTGAGCGCTATATGTAACTCCTTTCCCACGACATTTTAAAAAATTCCATCCGTGCTGAAATTGCCGACCGAAGGGAAGCGCGCATGAATTAATTACTCGCCGGTCGATATCGGCCGGTCCTGTAAATGAAAGCACGACGAAAACCGAAATTTAATGAAATTATGCTGCACCGTTCAATCGATTGTTTCTATATCGATTATAATATCGTTTTTGCTTCAGATGTAGACCGTTGTGATTGAATTTCATCAGCGTTCTTTCCCTAGTAAATTTGGAAGCATGCGTAGAGGATTTTATTTCGCGTCTTGTACATCTCGATATTACATTACGTTTTTAACGTTAGTGACTACGTATTTTAACTGCATCGTAATAAAATCCATTTGCAATTTATTAAACGACAAAATCCGCTGTAATCCACTCGCGCTCCTGCAAACTCTTCAATATCCTGTGACTCCCGGTGTTAAATAAATTCCACGTTTGTTTAACAAAAATTCGTCAACAGTTTACTGTTTTAATCGCAGTTGCGCTAACAATAGTACTGTCCAAGCGATACAAAGAGACTAAAAAATCCAAAAGAGCACTCCAAAAGAGAGAGAGAAAGAGAGAGAGAGAGAGAGAGAGAGAGAGAGAGAGAGAGAGAGAGAGAGATTTCAAAGATGAAAATTACTTTTGCGTTGTCTGGCTGATCGCCGTGAACACAGGTGTGCCTTAACGATCATTTTCGCCACGAATTAACGAGCCCAGCATGACGCACCGATAGCAGATCGGCGAAGATGCCTTTGGCTCGCGTGAAGGAAATTACCGCGGAACGTGGGAGAAGCCACGTGTTCACATGATCATCCTAACCCGCCGGCCGACCGACGGACCAGGCCGGTCGGCTGTTCGGCCGAGCTAATCGCCCGCTGCAAATGAGCTGTTTAGTTTTCCGGCCCGATTACGCGTCAGTCCCGGCAGTGATAACGTTTGTATGGATTTCCTCGCTCCCTACCGCCCTTCGCACGGCGCGGCGTGGGCCAAGCGACGAGGATCCCAGGGATATCCCCTGCGCGTGTCGTCGCTAAATTCAGCCGTGAAATTGCGGCGCAACCTTTAGTCTCGTTACCCGAGCTGTCAGAGACAAATCTCGCAATTTGGATCGGCAGTGGTCGAAACCGGTTGCGCGCCGATTGGAGCGAGCCTGCCGCGCTGCGCTTAAAGCCGACCTCGCCCGCGAGGTCGTTAGATATTTTATGGGGAATCATTCTCACAGCGCGCGCGCGCAGCAATTCGACTCGCCGTTCCTTCGGCCCGTACAGAGAGCGCGCGCTCCATCGCGCCGCTTCTGGTCGTTTTATTTCGCGTTTCCGCGTTTAACCGCGAACGAGAATTTGCGAGATCGACCCGATGAGATGATTTAACCGATTCGCGTCGGGCTCTGTCTCTCGTTTTTCTCCCGGCCGATTTTATTTATCGTACGGTTGCTGTTTGGAATCTTACTGTTTTTCATTGAGCTTACGTTTTAACATACGAGAGAAAGTCAAGGGAATAGAGGGATCGTGGATGTTTGTGTTCCGAAACTCCGCGGGGTTTTCTTAACTGCAGCTAATATTGTCTGTTTGTAGACTATCATCGTGTTTCGCTTGTGGAAGTACAGTTTTTGGAGAAGTCGGAAATACATTTCCAAAGAGAGAAGAATTTGAAGAGAGAAGAGAATTTAATGTCGGAAAGATATACTTTGCTGTGGAACGGGGAATGTCGGGAGAATATTTGAGGAAAGCGTACGAAGAAACCGTATAATAAGCGTATACGTGTCTTGACGCAAGAAAACACGCTGCTTTCGTATCGATCACATTCGAAGCCAAGCGTGGAACACGTAACTGCACTATCCGCGTAAGGACCGTTTGCCATTTCGCGCGCATTCGCCGGACTACTTCAATCAGATTTACAAATACCTACGTGACAACATCGTCCCCAAAGCACTAATAAACACTTTGGTGTTTGCGGCACTACCGAATGAAAATCCCGGCTCGATTTGCTCGCCACTCTTTTTCGCCCTCGGTATTGGCCCGCCGACGATTCTCGAATTGGGCGCAGCGTAATGAAAATCCGATTAACTCTCGCGCAATTATTCCCCTCGATGCAATTATAACCGATTCTCGTTTTACTATCCGCGATACGCGCGATGACATATATTCTTTAAATCCACGAGTATTATTATACCCATTTATCTCTCGTAGAAATTCCGCCGCGCAATTTTACGCTGTAATTACACGTGAAATCATTGATACCGGCCGACGTAATGATACGTGCTAATGAAGCAAATCGCGGTTAATTGTTCGCATATTCGGATATTACGTTGAACAGCACGGCTCGAAGATAAACCAACCTAAAGGAACACGAGACAAGGTGTGTCGCTGTGTGTATCAGCTGGAGGCAGGGGGTGTAAAATAACAACGCGCGATATATATCACATTGGCACGAGAGCTGCTGAATTATGCAAGATTATTTTCCGCGGGAATACAGCTCTCGCTAGTGAATATCTCGCGATACCGATATCTTACCTTAAAATCGCTGCGCGTGAAGGTACGAGAGGATATGGAGCCGCGGATTTTGAAATTTTCTCCGCGCGAACGCGCAGCTGCCTTTGAGCATTAAGGTCGCTCTCTCGACCGCCCGAGATTGAACTGCAACCGATCAGCAGCCAAAGAAAGAAAGAGAGAGAGAGAGAGAACTGCACCCGAAATCTCTCGCCCCGAAATCAGCGGGTCCTGATTTATGCGTCTTCCCACGTGTCTCACAAATTTCCCGGGAACCTTCGAATTTCCTGCTGCGGCCACGTAATCCAACCGGGCTGCCCTCGTCCACGCTCTCGTCCAACATACGTACGTACATACGTCGGCCGGATCGTTTCAGCCATCGCGTCATCGCGGTTAAGATCGAATTGGCAGCTTCGATCTCGCCATGCTTTACGAGCGGCCCGATCACGAGCGCGCGCGCCGGGAATTTATGATTTCGGCGAGATGCGGTCTGCCGTCGTTACGCCGCCAACGTCATCGCCATCGGCCGAGGGTCGGTTCCGGATTAAAACTGCGCCGTGGCCATGCGAAGCGCTGAGAATTAACTCAGGATTCAAACTAATTGCAAGAATTAAGACCAAGTCTCCGGAAGTTCATCGCGCACTTATACAACTCGAGGCCGCTTATGCGAAACGTTCCAGAGGAGAATAATCGGCGTCCTCTCGCGACGCAGACGAATGTCTTATAACTGTAACGTTGCCTTCCCTTCATCTTCGTGTCATGGAACATTCGTCTTCGAGAAGCCAATATTCTTCAAAGAACTCGTAATTGATTTTTTTTCTCTTGTGGCAGTTATAAATTGTTCCCAACGCATCTCCATTCGTGATTTAAGGGAACGTCCCGAAGTTGGACGCATCAAAAGGCAAAGAATATACGGGCTATTAGCCCCACGTAATTAGCAAATTACAGCGACGCAACGTGCCGTCAGTCGAACATCCATCAAATCCTCGATTCGTCGAGATTTCAACAAGCCCTCGCCGGCAACGGATAGTCGGGATCCTTTCGGTCTACCATACGTCACGTACGTCGAAAGCCCTCGCTTCGACGCTCTGGAAACGTAATCGCCGCGTCCGCGAGTCAATTTTTGCGACAAAGGTCTAGCCGAACAACATGCGCGACCGTATATAGCGAAATTTAACCTTTTCACAGGTCTAAATTACTCTTTTCGAGAACAACAACTACATATTTGCGCGCTCTATCTGGCGCGCGCCTCGCAATCTAGCACCGCGAAAGAACCTACAACTGTGCGGCGCACGGTGTGGGTTGCTTGTAATTCCAACGCATCCTTTATCGCACGACCGCGGTATATGTGCAACAATATCGGTCGGTAATTAATACCTTCAATATGCGATATAATTTATTGCCGATCAGCACTGCGGTTTACGTTAGCGGATACCAACAGAAAACATATCAACTACAGAGTACAACTGTAAAGTACCATAATGGGAACTGAGTCATGAAAATCCCACACGAAACATAACGCTAATTTTGCGTATGTAATGGTAAGGATAATTAGAAACCAAGTTAGCTCACTTGTAATCACTCGGGCGCGTCGCTCTGTAAACGTGTCTCGCCATTTACGGGGCATACACACTAACTGTAATCACTCCTACATATGATTTCGACTCGGTAAACTGTACACAGAGCCGTTGTGCGAACTTCTCTCGGCTTTTCCTAATCCCCTCCATTTTTCCTCGCCAATGGCGACATACGATCTAAACGAGACAAAAAACTCGCTTCTTTGTTTCGGCGCCATGTCCTCGCGTAGCGAACGAACGTTACAACGTTGCGACCGCACGGCACGTCAGGTGCACCCACACACCTGCGCGGCACAGCGGCGTGTATCCGCTTCACGGGCCGCGGGTCATAACTTTGCGGACGAGACGCGCTCGCGCGCAACCCCGCGACTACACGACGCGCGTACCGTATCGGTGGCGCGCCACGGCGATTTTTGAACCCGCTGTTTTATCGACAAGTCCGCTCCGTTATTTATTATTCCCCAGTTATTGATCAGCACGAATCACCGTGCCACCATTGTAAAACTCGGTCGCGGAATATGGAAGCGTTCTCGTCGCGACGATGACAAATTATTTCGGTGCAGAACGGTCAGACTCGACGAGTCAGGCGCGCGCTCGCGACGGGTTAATCAAGGTACGAGCGACGCGATCGCGGGATTTGTGAAAAAAAAGAACATAAAAAAATTGTTTCGCGAAAATCGACGAGTCACTTTATGATTTATAAGCGATTCTCCCCGACGACGTGCTTCCGGCACCGGAATCCGGAACCGATTCCGCTACATATCTGTAATGGAAAACAGTTCACGTACCGGAACGAGAGAAGCTTTATGACGCAGAAGTGCATGGCGTATCGAATACGATGATAAAATGCATTTAAGGGTCAAGCCTCGGTAACGTGACATCGATATTTCGCATATTGACCATTATCGGTCGTTTAATATCGTTGCACTACCCTTTTTCCATATTCCGTTCTTGTTCGGCTTCCGATAGTAATTTAGCGTCTTGCGCGACTCGCGATACTCGCGGCTGAACGGCGCTTTTCCCCCCGTTATGGAAAGGTCCTCATTTCCCGTCGATCCGCTTCCGGAACCGTTCGTGTTACCAGTGACTTTTTGCATCTCTCTTTTGCGTGGTCTCTGCCTTCGCGCGACTAAATCGTGCACGCGCGCCATTTCGGGGCCGTTTTCGATACGAGCCGCTCCGATAACGCGAGTCCGAGGGTATATGACGCTTTTGTTATCGCGAGAGCGTAAACGGCGATCAATCGGTTTTCGATGAAATACAATCCGCTAACTCGAAACGAATTACGCGCTGGCGCATCTAAAGAGGAATCGCGCTGACGTTTGCACGCGCGTCTTCGCCGGACCGACCAGTATCGATTGCCTTAACACACGCCTGGGCTCAATCTGTTATTAAATGGATACATCAAGGCGGCAAATTGATTCATTTGTCGTTGATAGCGTAGCGGGGAGGGAAATAATAGCGTGTCATCGGCATCGACGCTTCCGCTCTTATCTCTTTTTTCTCGTTTCAGAAAGCAGAAATGCGCGCGAATATATCGCTCAAGTTTAAATGATAATTGCGATCGAGAATGGAAAGATAAAATGTAATTGTTTATAAAAGTCAAAGGAGTATGTTTTAAAAACGTTTGGCGTCCCATTTCGCAAAAAATGAAGTTTATGAAACTTAGTAGGATTTGTAGAACAAAATGATGACAGAGAACTCTGAAAATGTTACGTATTTCTCCTTCTCCGCCTCCTGACTAAACTGGTGATAATAAACGTCCCCATATTAATGATATCGTTTTTAGCTAATTCGCACGCTGAAGGTAGCAAAAGAATCGTAGGCGTAATGTATATCCGAGACACAGATAGCGAGTAATCGCGAAACACAGCAATTAATTGTCGGGAGTCGATGGAAGTCATAAATCTAAGTTACAATCGTCCCGGACTTGAATCTTCTTAAACTGCTTTTACCGTTATAAGCGGCAAGAACCTTGCCTCCGTTGCCACGCAGGGATGCTTGAAACTCGAATGTTCCCTGGGACCACTTAGGTAAAGAGTAGTAATATCCAAAGGGGCTAAAAGCTCGAGCATTCGTACACGCCCATAGGCAGCTACTCTCTCAAAAATAAGCTACAGCTGCAGTATAACACGAATGCAGCCAGTGAGCGCCCGATGCAAATCTTCTACCTTTCCTCTCTCTTTCTCTCTCTTTCATCCTTTTACGTAAATTTTCATAATAAGATTAACGTACTTTCTGTTCGCGCGTTTACCCGTTCGACGTTCCTTAAGAGTCTGTAAGACCGACGTTTTTCGCGGAGATGTTTCTTTGAGACGTAAAGTCATCCTGAACTTTTAGCGTTAAGAACGAGGCGCTTAATACTAACGAGCTGTTGCCTTATTTATAAAGCAAAACTTTTCATTTACCTACGCCTCTCTAGTAGAAAATTAGCTTGTATAGCGTTTTACTAAGGAATCTATGGTGAAATTTCCTGAGGTATTCTATGGTCGAGACTTGTGAAACTATGTTTTAGGGGTCACTCATGTGGAAGATAATACAAGAATTTATGTTAATTCAACAGTCGAAGACTGCTTGTTTCAACGATAATCTTTGTATGCAAAACTCGCATCCCACTCGAATGTTCAGCCGCGGTGGGCTGGTTAACTAACAAAGTTCACATAATACCGTAAAAAGAAACGTCATGTTATTCGATTTTTGAATATAATGCTTTTACGCGTATCGATTTATGCAATCAAAAGTCTGTAAAAAAGTATCGAGTAACTTTTAATACTGCTCAGAAATACTTTTGACTTAGAAGTCTTCGTCTTCTTACATTTATACGGACGTGTGCAGCAGTGCGTATAAGAGGAAGAGAGAGAAAGACGAGAGATGAAAGTATTAAATTTTATGAATTTATTTAATCCATAAAAGGCTTGTAAAAAGCGCAGCTTTCAACAATTTAAATAAAAAAATAAAAAGAATATTACATGGTTGCATGGTTAGATTATTTCTACGTGAATAAAGTAAATTTAACCTACATATATGGCAGCATATTAAAGGATCTCTTTGTTTTAAAAATTCAACGAAAATTTTCATTACAACGTTAGCGCACCATTCCATCGCGTAATTATGCCGTATGGAATTTCAGAAGAGTAGCGACAGGGACAAGTCATCTCTTCAAAGGAAATTCTTCGCGCAACATCCAACGTCGTCGTTACAGCCAGTATAAATATCGTTGGTAATTAGCGAGCGGTCTAACGCTAATACCTGCGAAACCCCAAAACCAGCAACACTGACACCGTCGTCGCGGGTGCGCAAACACGGCGTAGCGTTTCGTTCGCAAAACCTATACTCTCGAAACTGATCCGTACGCAAAACAGCGGATAAAGAGCGAGGTCATGCAAAGCTCCGCTCCGACCATCCCCGTATCCGCAAACTGCAGATTAATCTGTGATCTGTATCTTACCCGCGGACCGGATACGAACTTGCAAGCTTATCTAATTCGGCCACCAAGCATCAATAACTAAGTAGACGCTGACGGCGTTCGTCGGAATCTGCTATTGGCCCCGATAACGCTTACAATAGTAAGCGTGGACGTCACGACACCCACTCGACTCATTGTCGATTCTAACACGGTTCTAACAATAAACTCGACACTGCGCGAAAGCCACCCCGACAAAGGCGAATTCCGCGGGAGGAAAAATAATAAAGATAAGTCGCGAGATTTCTCGCGCGAAAAATTCAATAGCACTCGGCCGGTCACAGTTCGAGCGAACGCTGGCAACGCGAACCGTCGGATTCGTCAGGCACGAATTTCTGCCGAAAAAAATTGCGCGCGTTTTTAGTTCGCGTTCCTGAATAATAAAAGACTACGTGCGATTTACGAGGGATTGCGCGTCTGTGCGAAAGAAACAGTTGCGAACTACTTTCTGCGTGATACAACGCGGCTCGTAAATTTAATAATGCCGATGTGAATTTATACAAAAGCAGCTACGCAACTTGCGCTGCGCACGTTAAACGTCGTGAAATACGAGCGGTGACGCGTAACATAAAAGATGAAGCGCCGCAATACGGTCGCGGGCGGAACGCATTCGGTTGTGCAGAGACAGCTAAAAACTTGAGTCATTAAGCGCTATAATTTAGCGAAATAAAACGTCATTATACACACAGATGCTCCGCATGAGTGTAGAGCGGCTACTGGACCGGCACATTCAGTGCCAAATGAGCGGTATGAATACGGAGCTTAAATTTTATAAACGGTCGCGCATGACGACGACGACGACTTACCCAAGCGCCGCATTTTCCTCCTCCGCGCGGCAAATGGCTTCCTGTCGTGGCAGAAAGCAGAAATAATCTCAGTCACTTCAGCGGTCCGAGTGACTCGAAGCCGTAGAAACGCGAGTATACGACAAAAGGCGAGTTACGCGATTATTTCCGTTTCATTGCAACTTCGTGTCGGCGAGAGGCTTTAAAGCTCGGCTGCTAATACTATTACTACTACTACTACTACCGCCGTTGCTGCCGCCACCACTACTGCGACAGCTTAATGAGTTTCGCGACTTAGCCGCGCGACCGTGGCGGACACACTAATTTCTGACGTTGACATTTTTGTGTATGTGTTTCGCACAGGTACGTACACTCGCGATCAGAGGGTCCTGAGCGGAAGTCTCGTCCAAGGGAGTCGCAACGTCAGCAACGCGCCAGCTTTCGAAACGAACGTGCCGCGGAACGTCACCACTGCAGTCGGTCAGACCGCCTTTCTTCACTGCAGAGTTCATCAGCTGGGCGACAAGGAGGTAAGTGGCAGAATAATTCCCGCATTTTGGCGACCGTCTCCTATCCTCCGTAGCTGTCTAAGCGACTAGCTAATTATGTTAGAAAATCCGACGGTATTACCGACGAAGGCTTTGTGCGAGCATCACCCACGTCGTCGCAAATAAACGGCCAAAACGCATAACCGGCCGGGTCTTCTTACAGCAACCTGCTTACAAATTCTTGAGACGAATTATTGCATTTAATTCTCTCGCGCGGCGCCATCTCGACGCGATGAACGCGCAAGCCGCTGTAAACGGATCGCGCGACCTTATCGACTATTTCGTAATCGGGGGTGATCTTCGATTGACAGACAAATCAAGCTCGGTAAATTAGCTTGTCGAGTAGATTAAGTGAACTCGTTGGCTCTCATATCGCAAAAACACTGTCCTGTTTTTTCGAGAGACAAAAAAGAAACGAACGATATAACTGCGCGCGAGAATGATTTTAACGTTGAAACTCGAAATCGTACAATCCGCACACGTTTACCGAGTATCCACCAGCGACACAGGAATTTATCGAGAATATCGGAATACAAAGAGTATAAAAGACCGAAAAAACTTTTGACCCTTCGAGGATTCATAACTTTTTAATCACGACTCTTAAAATAGAGCGAGAATATTAGATAGGAACGTGGGTATGCGAAAAAACAAGTCCGCAATATTCTCGTCGCGTCAAAGGTGGAGCGGAGATTGCTGTTGCGGTTATGGTTGCTTCATCGTTTTTCAAAATCCTCGATCCCGGGCATACCTTGCCTGTCGGGGCTATATGGATCCGAGGAGAGAGCTGCTGGGTTAACATTACCGCAAGGCTGGGCTGCGGTTTTTGGTTAGGTCGTTGATAGAATATGCATGACGCCTGTTTGAAGAGTTAAACCTGTTCAAAGGCGGATGGAGGTATGCAAGCTATTATCTTGCCGGATTTTTGACTCAGATTGCGAAATTGATTAACGCGTAATTAAACTGAAAAAAATTGTCGCGCGCGTGTGTGCAGTTTGCGCGCGTCCTCTAATAAATTCATTACTCGGGCATCGCGCACAAATTGTTCATAGATTTTTATGCAGAGAGAAACGCGACAAACGCGCGAATTAAATAGCGCCGACTAGTATACCGTCGCGGCAGTGTCGCAAAGTTCGTTTGCGATAAGTCGCATAGAGGTAACAATTTACGTGACGCATATCAAAGCGCGCGAATTTTAACGTCGTTCTCTCTTACATACGCTGTGTCGAGGCTTAATATTTAATCAAGCTACGCAATCTTCGAGTTAGCGTACTGAGGTTCTCGCGGCATACGAAGATTTGATATTTCGGGAAGTTTCAGCTACCGCGTAGCTCCCCCAGTATACGTCGGAGAATATATCGACATTACCTACATAACAAGTCTCGATATTGCGTTATTCGATAAATACCAATATCGCCATGCACGCGGGATTTCCTCAAGTTTCGGGCAATATTACGTTTAATGCATTAAAGAGCAAGGAACTTCCGTATCGCGTTTCCTCTGCAAACTTAAGCATCAAAAACGGCTCGGGGTTCCATAAAATTACTCGTATAATTACTCGTATAATTACTCGTAATTTGAGCTTGTCGTAAGCCAAACTCAATGATTGACTTCACCCTTCGTAGATCGCCCAATTTTTAAATGCTTTAAAAACTTCACCTCCATTCGGAAATGGAGGAAATGTGTCCTTTTATGAGCAAATTATTTCGTAAGGTTTTGCTAATCGTGAGAAAGAATGCTGGACTGACTATTCGTTAACGATGCAATTATTTAGCAGATCGATAACGTGAGTTTCGGCCATTTCCGAGAGAAAGGGGGGAAGACGAGAACGCTTGATTACACATCGCCGATAAATTGCCGAACGCCATATTGATTATATTTTCGTCATAGTATTTATTATTTAATCGCAACGGAGCTTCCGCGAGATCCTGGCGAGTTCAAAAATTTAAATTAAAAAATCTAAATCCATAATATGATCCCTTATATACTATGTAACTTTGTACGCTCGCGTAATATGAGGAAGAAAACGAAATATGATAATTACGACGCAAACTTCTTCCTTGAGAGGAAATTGACGCAATCAAAGATATTCTCGTGCTCTTTCTCTCAAACAAAAGCGCCACAAGTAACGTCGCGAAACGCGGGAGTATCATTATTACACTGTGCTGCCCCTCCTTTCATCAACCCTCTAGCGAGGGGTGGTATTGCGCGTACGAAATCGTAGCTGCTACATCTCGTCGAGTCAAGTTGAGAACGCTCCGCGAACGCTCAACGCATCAGTCGAATAACTCGCCGCTCTTGCGAACTCCTCGCTTTACGACCAAGCGCGCGGCTCTTATTAGAGGAAGAGCAATTGCAGCGTAGCGCCAGTTACGGACCTAATAACGTTGCCTGCGCGCCGACCAATTACGAAAATTCGCGCGTTTCCTCGACGATGCTGATTCCTGGTCTCAAGAGCGAGGAAAAAGACTGTCAACCTTCGCGAAAAAACTATCCGAACCCCGGCTGTCTCGACGGAAAACGTCGGCAACCTGATGGTAGGTGCCGAAACGACCGTGAACGAGTCGAATCGTAATAAATTACAGGCGAGAACCGTAATCCGCTTCTTGCGCGACGGTGCCCTTATCACGTTCGTCCTTGGCGCGTACAAACGCGCTGCCCAAATGATTGGTTTAAGGTTCGCTCAAGAGCTGGGCCATATTGAAGCTTTCAATGGTTACGAAGTATGAAGAAAGGTCGTTTTCGCCAAAGACTCGATAGTCTCGGAATCGAATGGTTGGGATTAATGGATGAAAAATCGAATCGTTATAATAAATCGTTAAAAAATAGAGCGACATTAGCGGAGAGAAAACGGCTCTGCAGTGTCGCCTGCAGTGAGAACTTGAGAAAAGATCCATTTTTTCAAGCAGTACCCCGGCAAATTTATAATGCGCGAAAGCACAATGTTTCTCCATGAGAGATATCAAATGACGAAGACGAGAAATATCGCACGGCACACCGCGCTGTGCTCTTCGCGGGTTAACGCGAGAAACTGCGAAAGTCGGCGGTTTGACTTGCGGAGAGTTGGCTGCGTATATGAACTTATCGCGGGGCAAATGTTTGGAGTTAACGAAGCTAACTGAGACATTTGCCCCGGTCCTTTTCCCAACTTAGCAAAGCTGTTTGCAATGTCCCCGAGTCTTGTACGCAGCTTTCCTTCCTCGACATTAACGCACTGTTTATGTAATACAAACTTGAGGTGTACATTCAAGACACTTAAATTAAACATATTAGCCATACTGCGAAAAGAAACGATTGTTCGTTTGCAGATCGCCAATTAAAGGTTTAACCCAAGGATAAGAATGAGGATTCTAAATCTTACTCAAAGGATTAGAGTTTCAATCCCAAACTCGCAAGATAGTTGTTACATTAATAAATACGATCAAGGTTTCCTAGTTACTTCGCATTGTAAACTCAAGATTAAACTACTAAGGCTTCTGTCAAAGGAGTTCTGAAGAGGATGCGGAGAAGAGGAGAAAGCAATACCTCCTTGGCGATACCTCTTTCCTTTCAATTTTCGAGATCTCGCAGTTCACCAATCCACCCACACAGATTTTAAAACTTGTGATAATTTAATTTTCTGTTTAATTAGACTAATTATTTTCCAGATGCACGTAAATTTGGTTCCACATTGCAATCCTTAACGAGCGTATTAACAAAGGCGAGGTAACGCGTCGCGAGCGAACGTTGCGATTTCCGACGTTTCCGGCGTTGATCGAAGTTGTAATCGTTCTCGCTCGGCGTCTAGCAACGTCCCCGTAACATCTCAAAAGTTTGCGAGCGGTGTTTACGATGACACATTGTGTCAGTGCTTTAGTCCAACTCGAAATCGGGACATTAACTACGTTCGCACGTGCGCCAAGAGCAACTCGACATTGCCATATGCGGCTTATACGGGGTGCCCATCCGTAAAATGGGAACGCAACATTTGCATTGCTAATTCTGTGTGCGTGGCGTTACATTACGCGTTTGTTGACCTAGAATAATATTCCAAAGAGAAAAGTCATCAACTTGCTCTTTACAGCACGATGTGCCATCCCTGTTGCCAGTTACGGTTAGGATCAAGTAGATGGGTATATAATTAAGTGGATAAACACACCTGAAATTAGATTTGACAAATCTGCACTCAAATCCATACTCGTTAACCCTTGCTATATACATTGGAGTTTATCGCATTTAATTCTCATTTTCGAGTAATTTTAACTATTAATAAAGCTTAATATATCTCATGACTTTTACCTTTTTCTAGAGATCTTCTAAAGAATAAGGAAAAATTTATTTTCTTAAACTGGATAAATTAAATTTAATTAATGCCGCGATGAGACGTACGGAAGGTTGAACGAAATCCCGCCAGAACTATCGATGTCCCGGTATCGAAGCGAATAATCATTTCTTTCCGTTCAATCTACGTATTTGCTCTCGGAATACTTCCCGATATAACTTTCCCGGTAATGTTCTAATCGAGTAACACGAATCATATTCATTTGAGAACTATTCGAGTTGAGGAACATTCACCTATCATTCTCTCTCTCTCTCTCTCTCTCTCTCTCTCTCTCTCTCTCTCTCTCTCTCTCTCTCTCTCTCTCTCTCTCTCTCTCTCTCTCTCTCTCTTT
>NW_022639741.1:148930-155671 GCF_010583005.1 Odontomachus brunneus | reverse complement strand
CTCTCTCTCTCTCTCTCTCTCTCTCTCTCTCTCTCTCTCTCTCTCTCTATTTCTTTTTCCTTCTTTCTCTCTCGTCAAGAATCTCTAAAAGTCTCCGAAATTTATATGGCAATCCAGTCGTGTAAACGACCCTTTCACCCGGATCGATTTACTCCAGGGAAGATGGATTCGGGTGAATCTGCCGGATCCGCTACGGAATTCCGCGCGATGAAGTTATACCCGGCAAGACCGCCGCTGTATTTACCGGGGCGAAAAAAAGCGGCTCGGTAATTCGATCGTTTCGGAAAAGCCCGCGGCTCTTTTCCCCGGCTTGAGTAAGTACCCGCGTCGGGGAGCGGAAGTGTCGTTCGTCCCCGTCTTTCCCCGTCTCTTTCTCTCTCTCTCTCTCTCTCTCTCTCTCTCTCTCTCTCTCTATCTCTCTCTTTCCTTCGACCGGCTTCCGTCAAGATTTACGCGCGACCTTGTGAACAAAGAGGGAGGACTGGATTTCAACGGAGACGATTCGCGTCGTTACGCTTCTCTGTTTGAAGAGCAGAGCGCCGATGCGAAATGCCGCATTGTGGATTGCCGTCGAAGTCTGATAGCAAGCAGAGAATTCGCGAGCGTACGCGGCACCGAGCCTTATCTTCTCTCCCGTCCTTGCCAGCGACGATCTGATACGCTTTTGATAGTCCATTAAGGGCCACCCGGCACGAAAATATCGTTACTTAGGGTCGCGCGATGACTCTAGTCATTTCGCGGCGGCTCATTAGCGTTATTGGGGTGAACTAAATATTACGTTATGTATCGTATCGAAATTAACATCGTTTCGATTGACAACGTTAATATTAGCCTTCTAGAGTGTATCCTGTGAAAATCGACAGTATATATTGGTCGGCGATAAGCAAACTATAAGCTCGTTTATTAAACCTTCATACTTTAACGTTGTAACTCTTTGTCGCTGCGTAAATTCTAAAAAAATGTGTAGAGTCCATAAAAATTATTAAATATTTTCCAAGAAGCTGGGAGTTTACGAGTTTCCATTATCTTAATTAGAACGAGTGACGTTAAAAAAATTTAGCAACGGAATACCTTAAAATAAGATTTAGACAAAAGCGTAAACAGAAATGACACAAAGCGTAAATATGCCCCACGCTGTCGTATAATTGGATCCGATTCATAGCAGCGACATCGTAATTCAAGTATGAGATGACAATGTTATCACGCGTGCCGCTAACCGGTCCCGGCTATCGATTAGTTCCATTTCGAATACTGTCACGTACACTCCAGCACGTTAAAATCGTAATAATCTTATTGCGCTTCTATTTAATAGCGCCGACACACTCAGCAGATCCATTTAAAGCTCCCCGCTGGGCTGTTACTGAACAAACTAATTTTGTAGAGTGTAACGAGCGCGCAACGCGACTCATTACATGTACCATCGCATAAGTGTGGAAAAGCAAGTATGTTGTTACACGCACCGCCAGGAAAGAAGCGACATCACAGAATTATTAACGAAACATACAACCGCGTGAACCGCGACTCAAACTAATATTCAATATAGCTATAACACTTTAACCTTCCGATGTTTTCTCTCCCCATTCATATTCATTGGTTCGAAGACCAATTTTTAAACCAAAAGGGGGAATCGAGACAAAATGGGATATTTAATTTTGCAATATCATGAAAGATTGTGTGGATTTTAGAATATATATAAAATTTTGAGTAAATTTTTATTCACTTTTGAAGTCTTGCATATTTTTTAGTAATTTAAAGAGTATTTAATATATATCCCGATCGTTTTTAAATATGTTAAAGTATATATTTTTCGCGCAATCAATATCTCTAAAGTTCCACCGTGCGATGAACGAAAATCATCGGTGTACAAAAATATTTCGAGACCGAGAGAACACGACGCGCTTTAGATGGCACTGTATCAAGTGTATCACCGGTTGACGCGAAAATTAGTAGAACGGTTTGCGCTCGTGTCGCCCATTGAACCGGTTAACGATAATTTCTCACGAAGCTCCTTCGTCGTGTCTAGCAAATACGAGGATGATGCGCCCAGCACCTCCTTAGAGACGTAGACGCGCACTTAATAGCCTGCAATTTGAAATCGAGCCCTCGGGCTGGATCGACGGAATTAATTGAATTTTCGAAATTCCCGAACAGCCGACGATAATCGCGATTCGATCGCGCGCCCGGTTATGGTTGGGAGAATAAATTAAATCGCGATATGAAAAAGGGACCCGCGCGAAAACTGCCGCGTTTAATCCGTACAATTGCTTTTCCGATACCGAACATTTCGCTCGCCAACCGCCGCCCGTATTCCGATTTCGTATCCTTTTCTCTACTGACACAGTGCGGCGCCGCCTGCTCCCTCTCCTGCTCTCCTCCTACTCCTCTCTTTTATTTATTTATTCCATCCCTTTTATGGCATAACGATTGGAGCACGGTACGGCCCGATAAAATTGCAAAACAACTTTGGGCGATTACGCAGATTTCGCGTTCCGCCGCTATATGCGTGAAGATTGCACCGGAAGCGAGCAGTGCTTTAATTGCCTGCGCCTTCAGTATGATTTAAGGATACCGATCTCACGTTTCTCCCGTGTTTTATATCTTGCGGCTTCGTTACAACAGCAATTGATACACACGAATAAACAGCGATATTGTTATATCACGTTATATCACGTATCACATATTTGTAGAATTACCGAATAAAATGTGTGATTTACGCTACATAGTTGACGAGTACTGGCAAGTAGCGTTACAAAATATTGAAAGTGTGCTACAGGCGTGCCGAAATTACTGGGTGATCGATAGCATCGGAAGAGCCGAATCATCGCGAACGTAAGCGTTACAAATATTGCACATGATCGAAGAACACGAATTGCTAAAAAAGAAGGAAATTTTCGCAACCAAGTTTGCTTTCTCAATTATTCACGTGCACTCGTACGGCGCGTTCTTCCTGTACAAAAAGAGAAAAGACGAAAAAATAGCGCATATCTCTCACTCAAGCAGAATGAAATCGAATCATATTTATCCGTTTCATCTTGCAAGACGTTCCTCGTCGCGCTTCTTTATTCCTACAAGATGTCTTCGAGAACTTCTTCCCGTGCAGTACACATAAATCTTGTTACACAAGGCGAATTGGACGTTACAAATCGCCTCGTCTTTCAGCTACAATAAGCATCGCGACGAAGGGACGCGTGCATTCGCCCGTCCGGACATAAGGAGGACGCTAAGAACAGGTGCATCGGGTGGAACGAGCGAGATAACAGCGAAGAATTATATTTAAATATAATGGACGAAGCGATGTAAGTCGCGGAGATTTGTCGTCGTATCGCCGACCGTACGATGTTCCGCGCGCGCGCGTTTGTCCGCGACCCGGTGAAGGATCGCGCAAATACAGAACGTCTCCTGTTCGCTTGTGCAAAATTTCAGGAGCGCGAACCGTTCACGAACGGCTCCGTGAAAAATATGCGAACACGACATGAAAAGTTTCTCCCGTATCCAAGAGACGCGGATGCGTAAAAGTTTTAATTATTTTGACGGATTAAGCTTGGAATGGGGACACATCGTATGACGGAAGAGTTGTCGAGTTTTTCGATTCGCTTTGAAAGGACGCGCTGTTGAATATTTTAATTTAAAATTTTCGCATCGAAATAATCAACGCTGAGAACTTGAAAATTACAAAGAGACGCGTGTATGAAGATGTGCGTATATAATATATATCCATATTTATTAGAGAAAATCTTGCTAAAGTGCAACGTGCAGACTTACAGTGCAGTCTGCATAAGAGTATATGCCCGCGGCGAAAATGTTCGTTGCAAACCGCACGATTCTGTCGCTTTGTGCGAAGAATAATTCATCTTGAGGTAACAGTGGTGCGGTACCGCACCGCTGATGTTTCTCTCTCTTTCTCACTCACTCTCTCTCTCTCTCTCTCTCTCTCTCTCTCTCTCTTTTTCTCTCCGTCTGCACGCTATTTTCTGCACGCGCATCCAGGTGCAGGTAATATGTGGGTCAAGTTAACAATGTGCACGATGCGCGTATGAAGAAAAAGGGAGCGAGCGAGACAAAGAGAGATGTGTAAGAGAGAAAGAGTCTCAGAAAGGGTCACTAACGTTTGCGCGATGAAAATAAAAAATGTCTTTTAAATCTTACTTTGCGTAAGTACTAATTAACTCGTTGTGCAGAAAGCCCTTTGTAAATTACGGTTTAAGTGATCTCTCAAATGGAAACCGTCTATCACGAAAATCTTATATACCAAAAATGAGAACGATATTTTTTATCCGAACAGAATACGAATGTGAGGATTTCGAAAAGCTAAAGCGTACAATACTGACGGAAATTTTGTAATTATTTAATAATTTAATTAAACGTTAGACTCGCGTGTTCCGACGGGTAAAGAAGAATAAGAGAAAACTACCTGTTTAATTAGACAGACGTTATGTTTTTGTGATAAAGGCACATAAATAATATATTCAAAAATTACACATCTAATGCGCATAACTGCTAATTAGTTATTAATTAGTTTGTGCAACTTGTAACATGTAATACACCTAAAAAAAATATAATCTTATTTTAACGACATCCTAGTATACATGATTTCAAGAAGATTCTTTTAAAACCAAAAGGAAAAATATTATGAGCACAACATTATTCCTCCTTCATCAGAAGAGAAATACTTTTTCGGTAAAAGTGTTCCCTTAGAATATGGATTACACCTTGCAACTAGAGCTTTTATCTCAAAATACTTTCCCTTCAGTTTCAGAAAAATCCTTTTGAAGCCATGTATAAGAGGATTCCGCTAAGGACGAGATTATATTTTTTTTTTAGTACACACTTTTTTTTTTTAGTATATACATCTTTCGTAAAGCGTCAACCAACGCTTTTTCAAGCATCCGAGTCAGGTAAAGTCGTATCTCGGCGAAGACTTCGCGACATGTGATCATCTCGTCATCTCTTTCAACGTCATAGCCATTGCGCAAATCACTAATTTCTAAATGCCTATTAAGAAGAGCAAGCGCTCCAAATCATATAACGGAGACAAGAAGGTGGAATATGGAACGCGATGGACGCGCGAAATACCGCGAATGTCACGAGCATTATCGCGACGGATTCTCTCTCCACTTGGCCGGATTTGATTTCAAAATTAATCGACCGCGTGCACTATCTGGCCGAGATACAGATAGTGACACGGTGGTAGATGAGGCACGAGAATGCCGAGATGTCATCGGGAGTTACGACGAACCGAGGGACTGTTTGCCAGATTTATCTGACGTCGCGGCGACCTTCCGCCTTGCCGGAGCTGGTAAACCTGATTCCGTCCCGACGAATTCACGAGATATGGAGCAGCGTGGATTTGTTTATCGCGTCGTGATTCCCGGCTACGGCGCGATCTCACCCAGTGTCTCCACCAAATCCTTCCACTTGTCTCCAGCGCATACACGCGCTATGTATATCATGTGGAACAAACAAAAGGTCAAACATCACTGCTGAATGGACCGCCGGGCATCGCGTGCTCGTAAGTCAGCCACGCTGATGGCAACGCAGTTTCCCATCCGTGGAAAGGATATCGCTACTTTTTCCGCAGAACATCGGAAACTCGTCTCTGCCGGCTAAAGCTCGGCTTACCGGTCACTCGACCACGTTTCAGCAAAGCAGCTTATGGACCAACCTCTGCGTACAAACGACGCAAATTGTTTCCGGAAATATCGCGGAGTTGAGTTCTCAGTTCTAGCTCCAGCTATTTGTTATTTGCTTTCGTTACTATGTGCACGTTAAGATTGCATAATGTAGATAACGCAATAGGAAAGCATGTAGGTCGTGTGGTTACGCGCAACGAACTAAGGGGAAGATAATTTTGACAGCGCTTTTAACGCTAATTTTTTAATTGCTGTCAGTCGCTACAAGAACTTTTTAGAAGTCAAATTGGAATCAACTTTGTTTTCTGTAAATTACTTAATCTGAGTATCAGGGCACACACGAGTTAGTGTGTCAAACTTTTGAAAATTAAGTTTTGTGAATTAATTAAATAGAGTAGAGTTGTTTAATTTGACTCCTGAGAGACTTATATGTATATTTGTGCATCAGCCCTTTTTTGCTGCTTATAATCTACGTATATATATATATATATATATATATATATATATATATATATATATATATATATATATATATATATATAAATATCTGCTATATGTAATCAATATAATCTTTGAGATTTAATTGAACTATATGGTAACTCGTGACGTGAGACATGCCTCGTGACCTGGATTTTCGCGCTTCGACTGAGAAGTAAAATGCTTCTTATAACAAAGATACTTTTTCGTAATAACGATATTTGTACGCTGGCTCCTGTTTTTATTCTCAATAAGGAAAGATAATATTATTATTTTGCAGGAGGCATTATCAAATATGAATCGATAGAAATCACAAATATCCTGCCTCCTTGCACATGTATGGCATTTATCAAAAAATAGGACGAACATTGCTATGAAGTACTTCGTTCTTATCGCTCCCGGCACGAGAGACTCTTTTTACTTCCTAATGAAAAGGGCAAGTCGCAATCAAAGCCGTCGTCGCGACGGGCGCCGGGCGCGACATCACACGCGACAATTTCGTGGAAATCGTGTTTTCAGGATGCACGTGGTGCAACTCTGCGTGCGAGCGAGGGGAAAGTTGCATGTTTTCCCATCGTGCATATATATATATATATATATATATATATATATATATATATATATATATATATAG
>NW_022639741.1:139501-148910 GCF_010583005.1 Odontomachus brunneus | reverse complement strand
ATATATATATATATATATATATATATATATATATATATATATATATATATACATAGTGCGCGCACAACGTACTAATGAAAAACGAAAACGACGGAAATGAAAGGGGCTACTAACGAATCCGCCTGTATCCGTCAATAGAGTACAGTTCCGGTATTCTAAAGTTGTCTCTTCTGTGTAGTACTATAGCAAAATAAACTCCAATTTAAACTCCGTTTAAACAAATTCGGTATAAGATCGATTTACTATCGCGAATATCGAGTGATATTCTACTACATCCAGATCGAAATATTACTCACTGTGTCGTTTCTCTATTGTCATATTTTACAAATTTTACAGATTATAAAAGTGTGCTTTCAAATTGAAATAAATAAAATTCTAAAATAAATGAAAAATCGACTAACACAAGTAGAATTCATAAAAACGTACTCAAATACAGATTCGCCGACTAATCATTTCCAAAATATTCAACTTTTCAATCCGCAAGCTAAGTTCCCTTAAACATTACACAATTTCATGACTAATAACTCAGAGAGCACAAACAATTAATGCTTATTTTGAATACAAATATTTATAATTTATAAGAAGCACGCTGATAGAAGGAATCGAAGGAAGTTCGCGTTCCGACGCCTAAGCATTATGAAACATGGACTTACTTTTGCTCCAGCGCTATCAGCTGTTGACCATAAGTGCGTTCGGGAAGCTCGCTATTAACGCTATTCAACGCTACCGTGTCATTCTATCCTTGTGGTATCCAAAGAGCGATAAAGATAGAAGAACACGATAGCGTTAGTAGCGTGCTCCCCGAACGCACTCCATGTGTTCAATCGACACGTGGTCACGCGTGCGCAATGCGACTCTGATGCATCTCACGTTTAAAGGGATATTTTAAAAGCCTTAGCTCGGGAACTAATAATAAATTTTTGTAAGAGTTCCCACAGTTATTTTTAATAACATTAGTGTCACAGAGAGAGAGAGAGAGAGAGAGAGAGAGAGAGAGAGAGAAATTCGAATAATAAAAAATTAAGCAAGAAACGAAGGCAGAAAATGAGCGCGGAAAACGTGTGCGAGAGACATCCTCAATAATCGTGGATAATCCGAAGAGCGGATTACGGTGCGATGTGTTTTTGTGCTCGGCGATAAAACGATAATAAAATCGTCAGCGCGCCTAAATCAATTTTACTGACATATGTTTACAGGCAGGACTTCTTGTAGAAGCCATTAGTCTTCAGCAAAGAAGGTTTGGTCTCTTGTTATCGGCAGCGTACATTTTATATATGGCCCGGTGCGGTGCAGATTGCGGCCGCGGTTTAACCGACGATAACGCTCCGCTTGCTCGATACGTAATGTCGGCGATATTTCGTGCCACTCGATCGCGGTGCACTCGTACAATTCTTCCCGCCGTAAGGCGAGTATTAACGCTTTACCGACGGGACCTTTTCCCTGCGATCCGGTCGCGAGGGTTGTTCCGATGAAATGTGAGTGTGCCCGGTACCAAGCGTCACGTTTACGTAAAGGATTAACTCTAAATTTGTAACCGTTCTTTTTACTTGCCGAACAAGTTTTCGCGATTAACTCGCTAGACTTCATTCGCCGTGTAATTATCGCGCAATTAAATTACCGTGATATAGCGCGACAAGTTCTCTGGGAACGTTACCGCTGCGTAACGCTAAATTTCGTAATTGCGTCGCAGTCTTGCTTTTGATCGATACAGCGGCAGGTTGTATCCAATCGACATCGCCCATCTTTGATCAACGAGGCTGCAAGTTAATACTGCTCTTTCAACAGCTGCACTAAATTAGGACGTACGCTCGTGTGTCGTACGTTGCTTTGAGCGACGGGTGAGAATTTATGTTAAACCGTAATTGCCATTTTCGATCAGCCCGGCGGCGCATATGGCGAATTCTCTCTCCCTTTCTCTCTTCTTCTCGTCCCTCCCCCCTCCTCTCTCTCTCTCTCATCATTTGCAGTAGCAACAGCCGTTATCTAGTCGACTAAAGACCCGACTCTCGCTTTGTCAAATAAAGGAAAAATTTCGTCGATTTTCCTTAATTGTTCGTTCATCATTTTCTATACCCTACCGAGTCATATCAGTATCAATCTTGCGTTACCATATTCGCGCACAATCGTATTATATTTAAACAAAAACCATGTTCGCGCGCGATGCGTCGCTCTATTCATCGGGAGAATTGCCAGACACGAAGTGCGTATATGTACGCGATGTTATTACACTTGATACACCCGCGTTCTCTCCGAGAAAGCCTGATATATAACTCGCTAAGCACGAAAGGGTTAAATCAGCGCGCCATACGTCTCCCCAAGCTTCGAGCGAGGTTCCTGGGGGTTGCTGTTGACGAATACGTTACATATAGGCGACGTGGGCGCACGTTTGAAGGACGACCTCGGACGAGAAAGGTGACTTTGGCAAGCGGGATAAAGAGGAAACGTCTGAATAGCAGTGCCGATGAAAGGCTTTGTAAGATTGATAGAGCGGATCGGAGACGAAGCGTGACTGAACAAAGCGCGGGATAAAGGCCGCGCCAGGAATCCCGGCGCACGTTGCGAAAGGTTAAGACGAATTTACACGACTCGGACTTGATAACGGTACGAAATGGTTACATCGGCTAAACGAGTTTCCATCGAAACGTACCACATTCGGTCCAGGGCCTACGCGGACCGAGCGAGTCAATCAGTGTGACCGACGTGGTTGACCACCGGGATTCTTTTCGATAACAAGATTCGCCGAATAACAAAAAGATCACGATAATTTGTCCGTTAATGATTATCCCTTAATTATTTATTCGTAAATTATCGTTCATACGAGAGTTTACATTTCTTCGAGTTCTTTTAATGATAACGTTGCTTCGACTCGCTGCTATCTCGCGCCAATTAATTTATTCGATAGAGCGCCGTGTAAATTCATTTTTAACCCTTTGGGGACGGAGCCGCTCGACGGGCTATAAGGAAGATAAGACTTCATCGCTAATGGCCCCTAATGTCTTTGAATGAAAACGTGACTCTTTTACTATACCTATGCGTATCTTATCGCTCAGAACGACAGACGTCGCGAGCCTTGCAGCTACGAACTAATTTGGGCGGCTATATGCCGACACGCGTCCGGAACGGTAAAACGGCTTGGGCGGCTATATGCCGACACTCGTCCCCAAAGGGTTAAAAGAATGCGTGGCACATTTCCTATTCGGTGCGAAATAAAAGTCGCGACAGCTGGCGTCGTTTGTGATGATAAACAAAGAGCCCCGACGCGCCGCGGAAGGAATTGAATGAATTACGCGTTCCCGTTCGCCCTTTATTTTTTACGACGCGGTTTTAATTGTACGAATCGCGCGCGCACTCTCGTTTCGAGGAGCACTCTATATTTCTCTCGAGGATGTGTGCGCTTTTCTACTTAGCGGCAATCGTATTTTCTCTCTGTCTCTCTCTTTCTCACTCTATTTCTCTTTACTGTAGTACAATTAACTCGAAATTTTTGTTGTCGCGCGAAACAAAAGTTCCGTTCGACACATGCAAAATTAATAATCAATATCATATAAGTCTTTCCGCGCACATATATGTGTGCGTCAAAATGTTACAATTTGCTTTTCGATATTAATTGCAAAACGACGAGCGGATTCTTCGCGACATCAAGTACAAATCGAGCCAGTAACGCCACGATTGACACTTGGCGAGAGATTAATTCCGAGTAAACATATAAACCGTGACAATTGACGTATCGCGCCGACCGTAGTAGCTATTAGCGGAGCGCGATCCGGCCCAAACGATTCGCAGTTTCGATATGAGCCATCGGACGATCACGCGAGTGCACAGTTATGCGCGTCACACAGTCTGTCGATGATTTATCCGGGAACTGCCGATAACCGAACAGTGGTCTTCGCGGTGATTAAATCGTCATGCGGCCGTTGGCGTGACGTTATCGATGCCGCGCGCAAATCACAACGGAGAAAGGCAAAGGCGACTTTGAACGACGTAACAATGGTGGCAGTTACAGAGGACCCGATACAATTGGCAGCCCTCACGTCGGCGTGCGCGGTTTCGACGGGATGATCCAAGGACGAGCGGATAGAGGCCAATGTTGCGACCAGGCTGCGATGCCGCGCGTGCCACGCAAACACGCCAAATCCGCTCGTCCGATCGCTCATTCCGGCCTGGTTCGGCCAGGCTGTCCGATCTGCTGATGCCCCTATCCCGATGCCGGAAACCGATGCAACCCGACGTCCGATTGTTCGCCGACAGCGGCTATGATTTATAGGCGGTCAAGCCGATACTGCGTGCGAGTCGATGAAAGGGAATTTTATGGCCGAGGTCGAGACAGAAAAGACGCGGTGTCCACAACACCGAAAGTCGTCTTCGACAGAGCGACACGCTGGTAGTATCGCGAGAAGAGAACGGAATGGCCGGCGTGACTGTCGAGTCACTTCGTGTATGTGTGATCAAATGCACGGATATAAATATTCTTTAGAAATTTTTGTTATATCTCTCTTTCTCCCTTTCACGTGCAAAAAAACATCATTTACTCGCGGTAGTTGAAAGCTGCGAAATAAATCGGCGAAATACGGCATAAATCCGATACTTGACAGTGTATCCTTAGCGGAGCCGCACGCAAAATATTTTCCAACGCGCCGCGTTTATTTTGCTCGCTCACAACGCTACCAGATTAATAGTCGATCCGCCGCCATTAATCCGCAAGTTTGTCCGGGCTTTAATTTAATCGCCGTAGCGAAGGATAATATTTTGTTGTCGCGGCCGAACGCGCATCCGGGCGGATCGCCCGCGCGTTCGATAAATTCATCCGACGTCATTAAATTTTGGAAGAGTTCCCGAGAGATATTTTGAAGTTTCGTGGCCGCGCGCTGTTTGCCTGTCGTTCGCATGAAAACCGGATTATTTGTCGCCGGTCCGGCACATAATTAAACCACCGGCTCGTCCTAACCCAGGGTTAATCTCCTCCCAATCCACACTTTTCGTACCTCCAGAACAATTAGAGTTGACAACAATAAGAGAACATCGACATCGACCGTGCTGCACATTTTGAAACTTTTGCTCCAGTAAGGCAAAAGTTTCCTTCCCGCCCTCCACTCGCCAAATCGATTTTCCCAACTCTCCGCGAAGGTCTTAGGCAACAATCTCTTTCATCGCTGATAAGAGGCGAAGAAAATGCGCGTTCAAAAATTTTTCTCGGTATTGCTAAAAGAGATTCGCAAGTATGCTTATTTCGTGTTCACAAGAACGGACTACGCGGCAACTCCCATAACAAGCTGCCGTGAAGGTAAAAAGGAAAAAACGAGTACAGTGTGCAAGTCCTGTACGCGCAACCTCGTAGCCACAGCGGAGGTGTAGGAGGTGTAGAAGAGCGAGCGAGTGAGCGAGCGCGCGTCGGATCGGGGCGATATTTTATACGCGTACAAAACAGCTTGAGAGAACAATAAGTATGAACTATTTGTCCGGCAATGCAATATCCATTCGCTCGCGACACATAGCATTATCGATGGATGCTTGTAAATTGTAGTCGAGTGTTGACCGCGGCCACGACGACGCTCGCTAGTTGGCCGCGCGGCATTGTACATTCCGCGAGGGTGGCGACCGGGGTGGTCAAGCGCCAGAGACAAGAATGCACAGGGGCGATCATTCGTCCCTTTTTTTCCCTTTATTTCATTGGGGCGCCTTGCTACACGATACGCCATGGTTGAGAGGCACTATGAAACGTGACCGACATGAATATAATCCCACTCACCCGCTCGCTCGCCCATCCGCTCGCTCTCATCGTCGTCGTCGTCGTCGTCGTCGTCGTCGTCGTCGTCGTCGTCACTTTGCGGTTGCCACGCGAGACGCTATCCGCATTCCACTGTCCTCGCTACAATATGATCGCGGCAGACACCGTGACGCTCGTTAATACTTTTCAAACCGGCTTCTCTGACGTGTCGCGCAATGACCGTTCGTGCGAGCTGTGCATGAATGTGTGCAAGCTGTGCATGGATGTGTGCAAGCTAACAGCTTTACTGTTATCCTTTTATGCATGATGTAGACTCGGTCACGCCTTACTACTCTCTCTCACTAGATTGATAATCGTTAGAATTTCGATCAGCTGCATTCATTTTTAGTTACATATTTCTTACGACTGTTGATTAATCGAGAAAAAGGGGAACGTGGTCGAAATGTTACTTCTTTCTTGAACACGTTCACACTTTTTGGATTAACGACACGTAGCTAGAAACGGATGCAGCTGGCCAACAACTATCGATCTACTGATGGTAAAGTATATCCGCGGACTGAGTATTTTCCCTTGCTAACACATCGATGCCGTCTATCAAGATTCAGAGTATATCTCTCGCGTCATATTATCTACATCTATTCCCCCCCTTCTGATTACGACCGCATTTCTAATTCCTGACTAATATATCCGACAATCGGTGGATTTTACTACTACTTGAGTGAATCAGATGAGATACTCACAAATATAAGAGACGTCGACTCGACACGTCCTGACAAGCATCATTTGCATATGACGAGGAATGATGAGATTACTCCCAAATAACGTACTCACGATACGTCTCGACGATCGCATATCATTATTTTCGACACTCCCGATACTTATTTCCGCACGAGACTCGCTTTTGACAGAAAACAGACGCGTGAAATGCGGAACGATGTCGATCGTTCGTAGCGGCTGGTCGACGCAAAAGAAAGATGGCCGTGCGGAAAATTGGCGCGTGACGTGAAATTATCGCGCTTCAACAACGACGCCATCTGTAGGGTCCGCGGCTGTCTTATATTCGACAGATCGATCTGTTCGTTCGATTAACAATCACCGACAATTTTCTACCAGTCATATTCGTTTCCAGCTACGCGTATCTTATCATATTCTGTTAATTAATTCACATTCCTGCTTTCTGGATTAATCGCGAGAAATATGTAACTAGTTATGAATGCACGGGATTGAGCGTATTTATAGTTCACTTTTTTCGATGAGATGTATAAAATATGTGAGAAATATGAGTAACTGAAATATACGCGGTATTACCCGAGTGTTTTATTAAAGATTTTGTAAAAATATTGATGACGCGTTGCCAATCATGCAGAAATTAGCAAACGTTTTAATAATTTTCTTTTTTCATATAAATTGACATTTAGAAATAATGAAGATATATGATGTTTTTTGTCACACATGTTGACGTGTCTCGATTTGAAAGGCACATTTTCCATTCACAACCTACGCAAATCGAAAGCATCATTAAAACGTGAAAAAAAACAGATCGGAACCGATACTCTTTCTTTCTCTCTCTCTCTCTCTCTCTCTCTCTCTCTCTCTCTCTCTCTCTCTCTCTCTCTCTCTCTCTTTCTCTTTCACGCGCACATACCTACGCGCGAAGCCCGCGAGTATTTGTCGCAGGCACGACTCTACGAAGATTAATACGAAAGGTCGTGGAAAAATATTGAACGGGAGAGATATCGATTCGATCGCATTTTTCAGCAGCAGGGCAAAAATCCTTCAGGACGACAGAGAGAAAGAAAGTAGCTCTGAGAGGGTAAGCGAGAAAAAGAGAGAGCCCCATTCGATGGCCAAAAAACATAATTTATGACACGATACACTCGCGCAAGTCATTAATCTTTGTAAACCGTCGGCGAGCACGTTTCCACATGACCGCCAGAAATCTTGATAGGAAAACTCACGTTAACACGTTCGGTGCCCGACGTATGACTCTGTGATTATCGTTTCGTCACCTTTCAACGTCATTTACGCACAATTGCTTGCTCCTCGCTCTTTGTTTATTTGCTCTTATTGGAACGGATTTAACGCGTCAACTGGGAACTGAAATCGTTGTTGCAATAACAGATGCCCTGTCTCATGAGAAATAAAAAGAAATGTCGGATTTCTAGAGAACACGTAGCGACCAATAATTGAAAGAATAGGTTTAGAAAATTTAAAAATGAGAGAGAGACAAACAGACAGTGAGAAAGAGAGAAAATTTTATCAATTAAAGGTTTTTACTTTGTCACGTCGGGTTTTTACTCCGAGCCATGCCATTTGCACGCACCGGCGATGCGCAATTCGTGCATGCGATGGGCTTTCCGACGCAATTTTCAAAATAGCACTTTCAAAGCGAGCCATCGACATCGTCGCCGATTCGCGCTTCGTTCGTAAAGAGAGATGAGAAGAAATTCGAGCAATTTCCGACGACACGATCGCATGCTGCCGTGCTTTAAAGCGCGAATTAATTCGGCGCTTGTAATTAACCGTAATTCCATTGCGTTCTATAAATAACTTATCGCGACATGGTTGCGTCAGTGTCTAATAATAATTAATCCCGAAGCGAGCAGCGATGACGACCGCGCTCGTATGAATGTAAATGGATCTTCGGCGTGAAATTTCGATGCGACAGACGGAAATTTTAGTCCGGCTATATTTATACGGCAACGATAAGTCCGCAATTTAACGTGTACTCTCGCGTGATTGCATTATCGCGAATTTTCAGTAATATCCAAAACGACGAGGACGAGTACAAATATAAATGCATGCAAATGCACGTAACGTAGATGCTGCGAGGATTCGCACTTTAGTCTTTTTAAGTACTCAAATTGCTGCAGTAGCTCCACTTTGTAGGATAATCCTTCCTTCATATATATTCTTCACATAGAATTACTCCCCCCCTAAAAAAATTATTCCGCTCGCGATTAACACTCTAATATTGTGAAATAAAAAGATCATTGAACGCCAAATTACACCTATCTCGATAAAAAAACTTCCTTAAACTCCAACAATAGGATCCTGATTTTGAACTTTCTTTTATCGATAAAAGTGCCTCTTTTTCTTTAAATGTAACTTATATAACTGGTTTATGAGCACACTCAGAAAGGCGCTTCTATCGATAAAAGAGAGTTTAGGATAAGGGTCCAAGTACACGATAATACCGCAATAATATTCCATACGCAGAAACGTATATATTATAATACGCCCCGGTTCTCCGTTCAACGCGAATCGCTTGAGGTGTAATACGTAGGCTACGTGTAGCCACCGTATCCTTCTACTCCTGAAGGACCCTTTCGAAGCAGTCGAAGTTTCCTATTTTGGACTCGGAACATCTCGAGTGCGCTTGTCTCGCAGCTGCAGGGTATATCTTATACAGACCGTATTTCCGCTATAAGTGAAGGCAAGTTGGACAGTCGAGACGGGGCGCAATGGATCCAAATGGTAGTACGCTCGGCAGGTATAGTTACGATCCGTCCGAATGCAAGGTACAAAGCCTTCCATACGCTTCGTTGCTCGTAATCCTTGCGACATATGCGCACGCTCCGAACAAGCGAAACTAGACGAATTAGATTAAGCTTAATATATAAGTCGCTCTCTCTCTCTCTCTCTCTCTCTCTCTCTCTCTCTCTCTCTCTCTCTCTCTCTCTC
>NW_022639741.1:109230-139388 GCF_010583005.1 Odontomachus brunneus | reverse complement strand
TCTCTCTCTCTCTCTCTCTCTCTCTCTCTCTCTCTCTCTCTCTCTCTCTCTCTCTCTCTCTAAAGATATCTGCTCGCGCGTTTGAAACGGCACGAAGTTCCAGCGCCGATGCGAGTTGCCCTGGAAAGTCGTTCCGGACAACACGCGCCACTCGTGTGTGTTTCTATATATGTCTCTCTCTCTCTCTCTCTCTCTCTCTCTCTCTCTCTCTCTCTCTCTCTCTCTCTCTCTCTCTGTCTCTCTCTGCATGATATCCGCACCCTCTTTTCCTCGTAAGATGCAGGAGTAAAGTTATTCGTTAATTCTGCATAGAACAACTCGCTTCGTCGACAAACACGGAAAAATGTTTGATCGAGAACTATTTCGAGACTGAAATTTCGAGGCGAATATCGAAACGGCTAATAAAACGTGTGGAATTATTTCTCATAACTCCAAGCTCTAATTTTTTATTAAATGCCGCGACTTTTCGGTTCTTCAAACTTCGAATGTTGGACCCGCGTGCTTATTTCGACGTTTATTTAACCGCTCGTTCGCGCTATTGTTTTGAACTCACATACTCGTGCCGAAGTATGTTACTTGTTTTCGCTGGAGAAGTGAAATTTGCTCGCTTCTGAAAATTCTTATCAGCGACGTGACTCTCGATATGGATCACGGAAACGCGGAGTTTGTTTCACAAAGTGGCCAGCGCGCAAATGGAGGTCAGCTCGTGCGCGCGCCTGAAAGCGCGAACCTGAAGAAAGTTCATCGTTGGAGATCGAGAACGAATGGCGTCTCCGCGACTTTTGCATCAAACTCATTACGGCAACGAGCCAGATATCGCGGCGGTTCCATGTCAGGCGTTGTTAAAACTTACAGTAGTCACAATAAGACATTCCGGCCGATGACTAACTTCTACGGAAGTACGATATTGCCCTCAAAGTCTCATTACTGACGAGCTATAATTCCCTGAATTTATACATCCGCTGACAACTTTGACGTTCGACGGACTACGTGCGACGACTTCGAGAAGACACGCGCGAGAAAGTAATAATTATAACTTCGTCCCGGTTCTGCATGTTCATGCGGAACGTACGTGCGGGTGTTCTCGTTAGAGATTCGTTAATTACAGACGCAAAGAGAGAGAGAGAAGCGGCAACCTGGCAACTTCGCGCTCGACTCGCTGTTTTTAGCTATAATCACCAGATATCCTCTCGTCTTTGTCGAGAAACTTTGTGACGTCTTCGTAGTGAATATTACTGATCGATTAGACGCATTTCTAGGTCAAACTGGTGTAACTTTGTGAGATGGTTCTCGGAAGGTGAAAGGTCCCGCGTCCTTCACAGCGCAATCCTATCTCCGAATAACGTTTCGCTTTAATAAATGATACGACGTTTATGAATGTGACATTTTGACAGCTGAGCTCGCGACTCGGTTTCTCAGTCACCGCCGCCAGATATCGTTCCGCCTTGCGGTTTGTCGTAGCTAGCCTCCGCAAGAGAAGAACAACCGTCTCACCCCAACTATACTACGAATATTACTACCCACCTTCTTTTAGAGGCTCTTTCGGGGGCGATCGGGCGAGAATATCGATCAGCCGGAGAATGCGAGCGATATGAGACGCGGAGGATGTCTGAAGCAGCCGCGTTACCCGTGAAAAATCAAACAGCATGTCGTGCTGAGAAACGAAATGACCAACAATCGAGCGGTCCAGCGCCACTCCCGAGGCAACGCCTCCTCGGGAAATTCGTCGTGGATAAGACGGACTAACCGGGAGAAGTCACGAAGCCGCCTAAAGGTCTGATTATCGCGCTAATTGAAACTCGACTCTTAATTTAACTTGGAATCCGGAGCTTCGCTGGGACTTTTGTTCGCCGAGAGCGACGAACGCGTCGCTTCCTCCTTCAGGCGAGACGCGAAATCTACATTCGACATGCGAAGCAGAGAAATGCAAACTCGAGAATCGAGCGACCCGATGGAGAGGAGTGTGACGCGGGCAAATTGCACTCCGCTGGCCACGACAATCCCCTTCCCTCCCTGCCGACCGCGCGCACCGGCTTATCGCATCCGTGCAGCGCTACTTCCGGCGGTGGTTAAATGCCGCTTCATCCCTTAGGCCGTCCACCTGGCCGTCGTTGCTCGATAACTCCGAAAATTTCGATGCGGTGTTCCGTCCGCACGTCCGCTGATACACGTTCGACATGTTTGACCACGTAATTCCGGGGAGAGAAAAGGTCGCGTCGGCTTCGCACGGCTTAACTCACTCACTCGCAAGACTGTGGTAGTACATGCCCTCCTTTATGCCACTCATTCTACCGTTAAAATCGTGCGGCATAAGCTTTTTTCTACCGGTCGCTAGTGTGCCATGTCGGAGTTCATTTTCGGACGACCTACTTTCCCCTGTCGTTAAGTTGAACTTTGCATTTGAATTAAAGCTACAGGCTTATATTACGTTATATAGACCGCGCGCGCGGATCGTGCGGAGCGTGCTACGAATTTTGCATTTAATGTGTGACCGCGCTATGCGCACGGCCGGCCAATAGATATGCATGAGATCTTGATCATTAAACAGAGTATCACTGTAATTTCGATTCTAATAATTAAGTGGTGTCCCGCTACTCACGGAATTTCGTGTCCGCTCCCTACGTATTTCCATTAATCGAGTTGTGCTTGCACGACATACATATTGTTCCGCATTCTCTTAAATATTTAACGAAAGAATATAAAATATTTCGATATCTGGGCTGTAATGATCGAAATGGAACGTTGATAATGTTCATATAAACTAACAGTTGATTTTTTCTTCCTAACGCAAAACAATACTGCCGTCGAACTCGAAGAAATTATTTCATTTCTGTAGTTTCGAATCAATATTTCTCTCTCAATATGAATAATATTAATAGAACCATAATATAAATAGAACCATGTGAAATTTACACACTGAGCGCGTCATGAAATCGTTATTAGCAATCAGAAACTATAATCAGTAATTTCTTCGTTTGTGTATATATAATTGGGTATAGTAATTAGTGAATTTTTCATGCGCGGTTTATACACACAGACATATCACAAAATTGATTCTAATTTACCACGATATAGCGGCTGGGAGCCGCGCTTGTATATTTTGTATCCAGTCGCCAGAGCGAAATAACTAATAACGCTCGCGATCGATACCTCTTGTCGAATCGCATTCAACTACTAGAGCTCGACAGAGAAGTTCCACATTTCTGCCTTTCTGATCATCATAATTATTCCGATGGCGCTGTAGAACCCTCCTCTCTCTCGTATTCATGAAGCAGAGGGAGGGAGAGTTATCGTCAACGCCGCGCACAAATCCACCATTATGACGCGATGAGTCGACGATAATCGTTATCGTCGAAGTTAAGCGCTCTACATTGAGATTGAACCCGGAATGGATGACATTTAACCGACCGCGGCCGCGAGTTGATGGGGGGGGTTTTTCCAACGACACCGAATTGTGGAGCTTAAGCGAACGACGACGGGAATTCAGCCGTTTTGACAATTAAATATTCCAGTCAACCGCGATAAAGATTTCGCCCAACTCTTCGCCTCAAGTGACCTCGTGAAATATAGAGCATTGAAGCTGTGGCGAGATTAGCAGTATCCTTAATCATTTGCAACGACCATCGCTATATGATTCAACTGACTCCTTCATGTAAAAAATGAAATGCATCTGAGACATAGGGAAATTTCTTTAACTCCAATTCAACAAATATTAATTTCTTCAACGACACATTAAAAAAAATACTTAAAAGTTTATTTGTGCGATATAAAGTTTATACTTCTGTGAAATAAAGTTCACTTCTATGAAGTAAATAAAATTTATTTCTGAGAAAATAAATTTTATATCTCACACAAATTTTCAAGTATCTTTTCTCAATGTATTACAGGTTGTTTCGGCATGAGATTGGATGATATTGATTTTAATTGGCGACTGGATAGTATCGTGCCTATTCCTTTACGGAAACCTAAAAGCTCCTTACTCGCAGCAACAACCCGAGTTTCGGTATTGAGTATTTCGGATGGCAAGGAAAAGTTACTTCTGCAACTCAATAAGCGTTCAATATTCGGCCGATGTTCAGTACGATAGTTAACAGCGATTTTCGACGATTTATCGAAGCTGGAAACTAGTCTTCGACAGGGTGAGAGTCCTCATATTCAATGATACCCTCGTTAGTTTCACGCTGCACACCGGTGCTCATTACTTTCGAAAAGGACACAGGGAATACTGCGAGCTTGTTCGCGTGCTTGCACGCGCCCACGGCCATAAAGGTACTGTGAAGAGGATGGGATGAGGTCTCTCGTATGCAAGTGCTTACGAACGAGCCAATTTAAAAGTGCAATGGAACAGTGTACAAAGAGGAAAAAGTATTTTCGCTTCGCGTTAGTCGTACCGGCTCGGACTATCCAACAGCCGCGGGATACCTCGAGCAAAGTGTGTTCTATTCGGAAATCCGCTTTACAGACCTCCCTGGGGTCCCCTTCGTCCGCTCCCTTTCTCGCCCTATCTCTCTCTCTCGCCCTCTCTCTCTCGCCCTCTCTCTCTCTCTCTCTCTCTCTCTCTCTCTGCCTCTGTCTCTCTCATTCGTTCGTTCGCTACCCCCATGCTCGTCTCTTTATCGTCCCGGCTGCGCGCGGTTCAGCTACGGACACCTTTCCCGATAAACGAAATGCAATTTGTAGTTTATAACTACGAGCGATCGAGCGCGGTTGAAAAATGCCACACGCGAAAACCATTAAACTGACGTGAGAGTCGGCGTAATTCGCGTCTTTGCGTTCCACCAACGAAATTAGACGTCTCGTCGTGAAAGAAATTTATATCCGCCGTACTAATAATCGTAACGTGCGCGCAACGCTGCTTCAACAAAAATAAGATGCTGGCCTGATGTTTAAAATTACTCGCCGCGCAGCGCGACCAAAATTAGCGAGATAAATGAATCGCTACGTGAAACGATCGCGCATCTCAAAACAAATTCCGCCGAAACAATCGGTCGTTTTACGCGAACCGAGGCGCATTCGCCTCCATACAAATCGCGTCCTCATTTGTCTCTCCTGTTCTATCCTCTTTAAAATGTCATCAGTGCGAAACGTAACGCCGTTAACATTTTCAACATCGCCACCACGACGTTCAGGCCCGAACGCGCGCGGAAATCCCACATTCTCGCTTTTCTGACCAGCGCAATTATTCGGGCCAGAGATACAAGAGCCTCTGTGGCATTCGCCACCCATGAAACTCGCATTACAAACTATCGGCAACCATCATCCGTCATGTAGCGCATCACGCATTGACAGTTAACCGTCTCGACCCGCGTTTTATTTCACGCGAAATATCTCTATCACGAGACTATGGCTCGCTGTTGCTCTTTTCCACTTTTTTATTATCCACAGGTGCAACGTGTGTAAAAAAAGAAAAAGTCGAAGAAGAATCGCGAGAAAAAGAGAGAAAGAGAAGTGCAGAGATTCGTTTGCCATTGTGCAGGGAACGATCCTTTTCAGCGAGGAGACGGTACACGCAAAGATAAATTTTACCCCCGCAACGGTCTCTTCATTAATAAGAAAGATATTTAATCTTGAAAATTGAGTTGCAAAAAAATAGCAGCCAATGAACGTTCTTTCATTAAGCAAAAATCAACATCGAATTGATCAAACAAACGGATCAACAAACTGAAGGGCAATGTCCGGACAAAGCGTAGAACAATTACGACAACGCAAATACATAAAAACGAGGCATGATAAAATACAATATCGTTGTATTACGTCAGCAGTGTAATCAAGACAATATAATGTTCCCCACGCGAAGTAAATTAAAGACAAATATTAACCGGACAAGAAATTAGCGAAAGAAATGGTGGCCGAGGCGAGGGATGGAGGAGTCAGTTCATTATTGAGAAGTGAGCTCCGCGAAAAACATAAAAAAGACGAAAAGGAACGCCTCGTCGACAACAACTGATGTACAATGCAAATGCAATAACCTAATTGAATTATAACGTTACAAGCGCGCAGTACACACGCCGATCGTTACAGTCAATCGTGCGAGATGGCAATGCTAACGAGGGAGAGAGAGAGAGAAAGAAAGAGAGAGAGAGAGAGAGAGAGAGAGAGAGAGAGAGAGAGAGAGAGAGAGAGAGAGAGAGAGAAAAAGAACAGACCACGGAGGCTTTGTGTCGTTCACAAAAGCGACGACCTGAATTTTCAGCGACGACAATCAAATAGAAACGACGAGCGTCGCAGATCGGTCGGCAGGACCGGCAGGATCGACAATCCGATTTTCGTGGAGAATTCGTTGTCGGGGCGACGACGTTAGCCAGCGAGCAATTTCGCCGTCGTCTCCGCCCCCGGTGCGAGTTTGCGAGCGGAAGCTCGCCGGAAAGCCACATGACGGTGTGAGGTCGCGTTTTGCGGCCGCGCTACACGCGACAATTGTTTCTTCTCTTCCCGGTTTTTCTTGCTCGTTCGCGTAGAGTAAAAGCCGACTGATCGTACGCCGCGACGACCGTTTTCTGACACTTTAATTACCCGCTCGGCATGATTCCCGGATTACGCATTCCGAGAATCTCACAATGAGCTGCAAGTAATAGCCGCTACATCGCGGCGGTTCGTCTATCCTCTTAACCGTCAGTAATCCGGATATATCGAAAGAGCAAGATCGCCGATGTCGACAGTTTCTGGATGCCGTCCAAACCAATCCGTGCTGAGGATGCGTGCAATGAGCAACGATTTATTTAGTCGATCAGCCCCGATCGTCTCGATTGAGTCACGGAACACTCGACGATAAAGGAAACAAAGGGTACGAGAGAGAGAGAGAGAGAGAGAGAGAGAGAGAGGCGCAAAAGGCAGCTAGAGATCGGTCGATACGGATTCAGAGAACGGAGGAGACTCGACCTGGTTGCATAAGAGCATTTTTTTAATCTTCAGGCCGGATTAGGAATTCAGCGCGGCCCTGATATCGACGTCATCGATCCCTACCGGCGATGCGAATGGCATAGTCGGTGATAGATACGGATCATCTGCTCTGGCGCGCGCGAGAGACGAATTACACACACGAGAGTGAGTGAGGAAAAGCGAGGAAAATGATAAGGCTCAATCATCGAAGTTGCATCGGGCGATTGTTTAGAACTGCACTTTAGCTGAGAAACTTTTCTGCGCGTATTTTCACTATGTCACGGAAAAAGAAACGAAAATAGAAAACGGATAGAATTCACGAATATTGAAAATAGAAGAAGTCTCGCCGAAGTGGAATTTAACGTAATTCGACGAAAACAGTAGTGCAAAAGAATACTTTGCGATAATAACAAAAAGACAATAAAAGAAATTGATGAAATTAAAAAAAAAACCCGTGAAATTATCTCGACGCGAGATATTATCCAGTTACAAAAAAAGAAATATTCCCACACAACCGTGTCTGTAAAATTAATACGAAAATATCAAAGGAAGATAGACTGAAAGTAAGTCGACGTTTATGCTAGGTGCAGTTTTGTACGGTGTGCAAGCGCCTAAACTTCTCTCGCTTGTAATGACGGCAGGATTCTCTCCGATAATAAAGCATAGAAAAGAGATCACAAACGACACGAGGCACCCGCCGAGTGAATACATTCATATTCTGTAAGAAGCGTAAGAATGATGCAACGTATGTCGTAGTGATACCCGCTGTGCATTACTCAGTGGTATTGCGGACAGTATCATCGCGTATTCGCTTAAGAGGTTAATATTTCATCCTGCCGTGACTGCAAATTTCGCGAAGCCGGCTGAAGAGCACTCAGCTAATGTCGCGCAACGAGCACGAGAAAATGAACTGTACCGTACTAATAACGCGTTCGCCTTATGAATGTTTATCCCGTTTTGATACGCGCAATTAAACAAACAGTCGGTGGAATTATCGCCGCGAGCTCCAAAAGCGTGCGAGGTACCAGCGGTTGGTCGATCAGGTTTTGTTCCAAATAAATAATCGTTATATGAAATAAAAACATGCACTCCACTTACACGAAATAAATCGAGTCGCATACGTAGTGCTTGTAGTAAGGGAGTAATAACCGTAACGAATAATGACGATTAAAATTAATAAATATGAAACACGTGTGACAGATTTGGTACGCTGCGCTTGACGTGAAATGATATGCACGCGGCGAACGCCATGACGTCTGAAAAATCCTAGCTTCGCTCGGCGATTTAATTTGCAACTCCATAATCCCTCTCGAGAGATTCTCGTGAGTCACGTAGATTTGTACACGTCGTATATATCGGATTTGCATTACAGCTCGTTGGCAATGTTGCGTTTAAGATATTAACGATGAAACCTACAGCGCGGTGTGTGTGTGTGTGTGTGTGTGTATATATATATATCGTGAATATTAATTGATGCCTAGGATATGTAAATTTCTGCGATGTGCGGTGCTATAAGCACACGTATCGGTGCGAATTACAAGCTCGAGGCATGCTTGTCACCGCGACTTCATTAATGCAAGACATATCTGCGCGCGAATCGCTCGAAATAGGGTGTGTTATGAATTGTAATTACATCGCGCGGGTGAAAAGTAGCGCGACAGGCGCGACACGATTCGCGCGAATCGATTCCTTCGAATTTACCCCGCCGTGCAAACCTGGCCGTTCTGGCGTGTGCACGTGTACCCAATGCTATCTCTCTCCCTCTCTCTCCGCTTTCATTGGATGCTGCTCGCTCAGTCAATCTCGCGAATTCGAGATCGCGCGGATAAAAGGCAGCTTGTTTTGTTCGAGGCGCGAATTTCTCGAGTGTAACAAATTTCGCAGACCGCTCGGCGAAATGGCGAATCCGTTAGCCGGACTATACACCTCGCCGCCACCTCTCCTCTCCTTGCTGGAGCGAGCTTAAACCAATCGTAAAATTCTGGAGGTTCGCAATATCCGCAGACGCGGTGTACATATATATGTGCACGTGTCCACCTTTCATCGTACCCGCTGTCGTTTTTACTCCGCGAAATGAACTTTATGTAAAATTCGCGTAATAATACCGACGAAACAACGACAGTTTATTGCTTTCCGCGACAGCCGCGATCCTGACCACTGTCCACCGACGATCCTCGATCCTTTTTTCTCCCTCTCTTGTTTCCCCACTTTTTCAAGTTCGCTAGATTAATAACGCGCCATACACGAGTGACGCTGCGAGGCGCATTATTGAGCTAAAGTATCGCAAAGTGCACGTCGCAAGCAATTTCACGCAATTGACCCGCTTCTCTACGCGCGGCGGTTCATTTGACGAGAGCGTGCACGGCTTGGCTCTTATTCTCGTCCCGTGTTTAACGCCAAACGCCACGTGCTGGTTCCGAGAGTTTTACCGATGTGATATACAGGATACGTGGCGCAACGTGCCGATTCGATTCGCACAGCCGGTGGCCCAGCATCCGTATTCCGACGGTGGCGATACGCCGCGGGAATACAGATCGTTATCCCACGCGGCGAAATCAACGTGCGCGACGAAAATATATTGCTCTCGGACGGAGAGGAGCGGGCCAGAACTGGTCCTCGGCAATCGCCACGATCAGCTATGAGCTCCTTCTCGGAGCCCGAACTCGCCGTCGACAGTAGTTTTCGTATTTTCTATAGGGCGACAGATACTTTTTGCAGCGCTCCGCTGATTACTTCCGTAGTTTAAATTGATTTCCCGTCCCGAAAGTTTCCGCGAAATTCATCCCAAGTTCGGCCGACCGGCCCGACGACTTTGAAACGACGACGAAGAAGTGGACTGCTTGACGCCGCGCGACGAGCCTCGCGATTTATCGGTTCGGTTTTCTAAGGTGTGATGGTGCGCGGTATGCGGTTCTCGTATGTGTGTTTTCAATAAATCAATCACGTTTCAAAATATGGTCGCGTAAATAGGTGAATACGATGTAAAACACAGATGTTAACAGTCCAAGTGTAAACTTTACAACTAGAAGATATTGACGTGACAAACTAACGAATTCTCGACGACTAATCGAAACGAGTCAGCTAATCGAATCATAATTGCCGAATCGCGAAACACCGTCAAATTTACTTATTGCCAATATAAGATACACCCCGAATGCAACTGCTCGAAACGAGTTAGCTTGGCAATATGTTACGGAAAAAACCCGAAAAGCTTGCACAATGCGTTTCAACGAAAAAGTTTCTCTCCGATTCAATAAACAGAGGGGAAAAGTAATACAGATTCCGGCGCTGTGTTGCCACCATAACGCCGCGGCCGTGATATATTTAAATCGCCGCGGAAACAAATATCTGGAATTGTTGTGGTTGCTACCGGTAAATCCAATTTGCTTCTTTCGCTGTGAGCGCGGTGATACGCGCCCGCCGCTACGTACCGACCAGCACACGATGGTCCGGCTATTCGTCGCAAACGTTAAACGGTAAATAACTCATTTATTGAGAGAGTGGACCTTGCGTGGTCCACGTTAAGCCTCCGATCGCGAGAACTTGTCGTCTTGTGCACCGGTTCCCTCGGGTCTTCCAAGCGTGTAAATAAACACAATTAACGCGGAATTAGATTACCGATTCGACTTTACACGAGGTCCCGAGTGGACCGCGCTCCCGGCGCATATATCGTGCTCGTGAGTAATGAGAAGAGCGAGCGGCAGACAAGATGAGGACCGATATCGCGGCGGCTTAATCCCTGGAGCCACAATTTCCCCTTTAAGCCCGCCGCTTCTCGTCGGATAAAGCTCACGCAATTAACGGGTAGACGCAGTTAAGAGGTCCTCGGGCGTGCGGACGCGGATCCGCCGTTTTCAGGTCGCCTTACCCGGGACGAGGAAGGAAAGGCTCGGCGGAAATCTCTTCCGGGATCGCGATCGCTCGACCTCCGCGTAATCGCGAGTCGACGGCAATGGACTATCGAATTGGCTCGGGCCGATCCTTAATCCGGAATGCGGGGTAAACCGAACGATAACTCCGCGTCGCCGTGGAAATACGCTCGGAAAATTCGATTATTTCAGTACCCGATTGTCGTGAAATGCTACTGCCTTGTCTTCCGCAAAACTGACAAGATTGCTGAACACTGCATCGACATTTTATATGATTATGGTGTGATTTAATAAAGAACGACGGTTTACGAGCCAATTTTTGTCTATAAAAAGCGCAACGTAAGTTATGTATGTAATCTTGTTATACTATTTTTATTCGTCTAAAAAAAATCCGTGAAAAATTGACTAAAATTCGTCTAAAAGGTCAAAATAAATCACTTTTAATAATAACACAGTATTATTATTAAATGATATTATTCCAATTATTTAATTACTTATACTACACGGAGAGAATATTGTAGTAAAAATTGCAATACAATTTTAATACTCCAAGAATAGGTTGGCATTATAACAAAAATTATCATAAGGCACAGTAAAAGCAATTATAAATGTAGCAAAAATTATCATAAATGTAATAAAAATTATAACATATTTATGATCATTTTTACAATGTCTTATTTTCATATATTTTACTATGTCTTATTATAATTTTCATAATAGTGCCAGTTTATTTCCAGACTACTAAAATTGTATTGTAATTTGTATTACATTATTCTCTCCGTATATAATTTACTTTTATAACTTTTTTCACTGAAAACTGAGAAAATACTTCAAAATAAAACGTTGAAAATTTTTTGTTTTTATATTTCTTATTCTCATTTTTACAGTTATATGTTATTCATATTCAATAATAACAAAGAAATTGATGAGATAAAGTTTAGGAGACTGGTACGAGTCTCGGCAACTCCCCAATAATAAGCTCTTTATCGATTTCAATTAGACCAATTTGAATTTATTGTTTCTCTGCAATTATTATCTGTTAAGCGTTCGCAAAATCGCGAAGAAAACACTGGAAATATTAGTGATGCCATGGGCAAAATTACGTTCTCTGATATGCACGATTTCCGTTTGTCAGATGTTAAATAATAATCTCAGAATAGTGAGCTAATCAAGTGAAATGGAATCAATTGCAACTGCAACCTATGCAACTGTAACCTAACCAATGTGATGAGCTATCTCTTCTCGGGCGAGGATCCACGCTGTAATTCACGCGAAAACCATACGAATGCCGTTCGATGGTGATACATACGTTCGGATATTCAATATTTTACAAATGATCGAGTGTCAATTACAATTCCACTTTACGAAATACAATCCGGTGTTTGAAAAATATTTATCTCTTGGTTTCATTGGGATGAATCTCGTGTTGCAGTAACATCGCGTCAGGAAAAATGAAGAAAAAGCAACATTAAAATAAAAGGTTTACCCGATTCCGACCTTCATTTACCTCTGTCGAGCGAAATATTACGCGATAGATTCGTCACCGCGCTCTGCATAATTTTCAATGTTTATTGCAAAGTAATTTACTCTATTGAACGCGGTCTCAACAATTAACATCGCGAGAAACATTGAAATTAGTCCCGGGCAATATTCGCTGCTCGGAGAAACGACAAAGTAAAGCTCGAGGCGACGATATGGCTTGCATAGGCTCCGCGCAACGAAATCGCAAAAATTTATAATACACGTGACGCGACGGTGGAAGCAGAGCGGTGTCAGTTCGTTGGCGGTTTAAATGCCGTGGTAGTGCTAGAATAGAGCTTAAGGTGTTAGCAGGTTGAGCCACGAAGTGGCTCCATGGGCGTTTCCAGGTCAAAGCGCTCTCGCAAGGCATCACGGAAAGAAGAAGACTGAGAATAAGAAGAAGAAGCCGGTAGAGAGGACGAACTGCTCCCACGAGATGCGATTGCTCGACTTCGACGTAGCCCCACGTCTATTCCACGTGCTACCGCGGCCAGAGGCCAGTAACGACCGGTACTCTCGAACCGGCTACCGAGCTATACCAATGACTCACGCCGGACTCGAGGGTGCGGAACATTCTCGAGCACGATGCCCTCGCGAAGGGTATCTCGTCGGTGCGAGAGGGAAACGCGAGCGAAGCGCGCGCCATGTTTTCTGGCGACCGGCCAGACATCCCCGGGATCTTGCTTGACTGCTACTCCGCCGGACCCGAATATCCTTCCCCGAAAACACGGAGGCTCGTCGCCCCTCCCTATCCCTAGTGCTTTTCGGAACCGACCGAGGGCTCTCTCGTTTCTCTCCGCCCTCCCATCCCGTTCTCGTTGCACATCCACCTGTTCTCGCCCCTTTCTCGCCAACGGACCTACTTTTATTCCTGCTCGTTATCGCCTACTGTGGATCAAGCCGTCGGTTTATCGGTCTCGTATGCGCTTGGTTTCTCTCTCTCTCTTCCTAAATTTCGCACTGTACTTCCCTCGTCCCCTAAATAGACTAACCCGACATTGATCTGCCCCAATCAGACCACGACGCTATAATTGGCAATTGGGTGTTTAAATCGTCGAGATATTATAAGATATCACAATGTTAATAATAAAATGCCACGAATGGCAACGACAGCACATAATGTCGTCGACATTGGCGCGTGTATTTTTTGCGATATCATTTCCCAATCTATACTTCCTTCTTCTCCCTCGAATCTGCGTTCTGTTTATTCATAAACTGTTTATTCACGGGTTATCGACAAGTCATGGATCAGAGTGGTAGAAACGTCAACGTAAAGTGAACACCGTTGACGATATATTCCGGAGGACGTTTCGCGCATCAGCGGCTGGTAATTGTCAAACTACCGACCGTTTCGTTCTCAAAGGTGCCCGCAGATTGTCAGGTAGCAAAGGTTGCTGGTGGACGGATTATTTGATCAGGGAGTTAGGACTCAAGCTCAAAGGCGAGGTGTGACAGTTGAATAATCTAATTATAGTGCCGCTTATATGTCTTTGTCATAATTACAATGTCTCTTGGCATCACCGAGAAATATGACAAAATCGTAATCGGATAACATCGCGGCACACGATTGATCGGTAGCGAACTGGGACACGATTGTCTCGGAAAGGTCATTCAATAGTAGAAACGCTAACGTAATTAAGCAACGTAACTTTAATAAATTCCGGTCTACTTTTTAGCATATCTCCCCCTCTCCATCATAGTATGATAACAATTATAATTGGATTATATAAATCGTGAGGTAAAACACACACACGAATATAAATTAAAAAGAATTATTAGAGAGAAAATTTAAAAAAACTATTATTCTATACTTTATTTATAATAATGTTACAACATGTAACGCAACAAAATGTAATAAAACATTAATTTTGTGCAGGTATTTGCGGAACTTTTCCAAAGAAATTAAGGCGACATTGAGGAGATTTTCTAGCTTGTAACTGAAAGTATACGCATGCGTATGATTATTAGAGAATGCACTTCCGACTCGCGAGAATCGGTACACAATCGGGTGGGAATTTATATGTTTATCTTGTTTGCGCTCGGAACTTCTTCGGAAGATCATTTCAGTGGCGAACAATTAACGCAAACGCGACGAAACGTGTTTAACGATGCAAGCAGTTCGCAACTAGCTGCAAAGCCGCTCATGCTGCTTATTGTCCGCGTGCTTCGCGGGCATTTTATCAGAGGTTCCACAGCAGATAACACGAAATCTCATCTGGCGCGGAAACTTAAGACATTCGACTTTGCGACCGCAAGCTCTTATCTCTCGTGGCTTTCATCCGCCCTACCTCGCTCTCTCTTCCTCCCTTTTTAACGGAACCGCGCGGCTGAAATGCGCCGGATGAAAAAGGACGATGCATCCATTACCCCACTTTCGAGTGTAATTAGTCGACTGCCCTCCCAACTGTGCGCGAATCAATAGCTGCTATCGCGTATTTTTGAATGCCGCTTGTGAGATGATCAGGTGGTATCGGAATCCATCGAGAAACCAACAAATGAACCGCTCTTCTAGCTTCCTTATTTCAAGACGTTGTTTTTCGCGTTTGAGTTCCTTAAACGCACAAGTTCCTCGACCACAAACCTTTTCCTTTCCTATCTAACTTTTCCTCTTTCTATCAAATGAATATATAATTAAAAATTTCCCGGCAACTGGACGCTACCGTGAAGCGGAACGGAAGTAAGACGGAAGCGGGAGCGAAATGCAGGCACAATAATAATCATCGTGTATACGGTTTGGATTTATCTTCGTCGCATTCTCACCCTGGCATAACACACAACTAAATTTAACTCGGTAAGGAAACTTAGTTGATACCCGAGTTCGCCTTGCGGGGCTAAGCTCGAAAGTTATTGGCCACTTTCCTCGTCTCTTCGCGAGCTCAAACTCTCTTTTACGTAAGACTTCGTAACTCTTTGAAATGCGTGCCGCCGCATTTTCCGCGTAATAAACAAGAATTACGCGCGAATGGCTTTATAAAAAGGAACGTGCGTGCACGGACTCGCCTAGCGCGACGTTCTTCGCGGGCTTCGCGATATTTGGTGCTTCTATACTTTAATGGATGCGACGAGGTTGAGGCTTGCGAGAAAAGAAACGTGTATATGTACGCGAGCTATCTGTCTTCACATACAATGGGATATTACACAGATAAAATTTTGTTTCAATCACGGAAAAAATTGCTTTTGTTCGGACGTAAAACGAACCCGGGTATTGTGCGTGTTACGTATTAATTAAAAAATCTGCAGGTTTATATGATCTCAGAATGGATTGGAATTCTATCTGCGAGACTGCAATGCGCGTTGCAAATAGGACAAAATTCGCGAACAATGCGGCCCACGGCAAAGCCAGTGGGTGAACATGACGATGCGCGAAAATTTCGCCTCGAAATGTTTTGCGAATATTTTTTCATTTCCATTGTATATTGGTGACACACTGTCTGATGCGAGAAGTGAAAGTATAACGCGGCCTGAATTCGTAACGCGATTAAAACTCGCGACAGCGGGCCGGAATCGCGCGTGCCGTATCAGAAATTCGGTCCCATAAATATCATCGTTATAATGTGCTCATTAATAATACGGTGGAAAATATCACGAATTTTCCGCATTTAATTAAAGACATTCAATTACTCGCTGTACTTAAAATTTTGTAGAGTCTCAAAAGCAATCGTGTGTAATCACGATAATTTCAATTAATGTTGAATATAATTTTGTCATATTTAATAATAATTCCGATCTGCAAAATAACAATCACACAATTTACATTCACACGTACGTCTACGGACCGACGATCTGTGAGATGAGTGTGAAATCCACACGGCGAAATAATTTCAAATTTTCCTCGAGGATAATTACTTTACCGGTCTGTTCGGCGATCGGAAACACGGTGCGAGAGTTATCAGTCGTATTTTGTTACGTAATTCTCTACGGTTGCAATTTGCGATATTGTTCTAAATCTTATCGCGTATCGAACAATTTATAATTACGGCTCCCGAACGCGAAACCCCTCCGCGCGACTTCGAAACTAATAATACGTGACAATGTATCTGTATGCGTACACGAGTTTTGTAATCGATGCGCGTGTTGCTTTGCACCGCGCGACGTGAGAGAGCTCATCGAACGAAAACGAGATGAACTCCTGGAGATGTGGCTGAACGAAACACTCACGTCGGCTGCTAAATTACAGTTTACCGAAATTAGACGGACAAATGTGTAACGCGCGGCATCCTACACCAACGCCGCTTTACTTTAGTTTAATTACCGGAGTTTCTATAAGACAAACTTTCCTGGGGGCGCGTTACTTCTCGGAATTCTAGCTACAATTTCATTTGTTACGTAACAGCATAATGCAACAGCCTCGGCACGGCGACGCCGGCATGTACTCTCGCGTAGCTGCCAATTAATTACTATCATAGTAAAACGCGTCCCGCGACCTGCCTCGTCGAACTTCCCCCGCTCGTCTTTCAATTCATGTCGAGAGATTCTACATGTAACGACGACGCGTTGCAGCGTCAACGCTGCTTCACGATGTAGCAGATAAAACATATTTTAGAGGCTTCAAAATAATCGATGCTCAATAAATACGGGAATAATTTTATCGCAAGGGAAGTAATCAATGGTGGGGTTAGGATGCCCGACAATTAAAATTTATTCCCAATGTAAATCTCGGAATATTCGAATATGTACGCTTTACATTAACATTTCGAGTGATAATAATAAGATAATGCATGAATGAAACGCACAAATAAAATCAATATTACGTCAACAAAGTTCACACTTTATCTTTACTTTATGTCGTAAAGCTCACGTGACTTTGTCATAAGTAATTAACGTCAAGATTAAACGATACGCCATGATTATGATAAATTTAACCAGATGCTGACAGGCGATGCCCTAATTAGAGGATAGTTTATGGGCAAAGAGCAAAACACGTCACGGACATAACGTTTAACAATGACACCGCGTGTCGCTACATTTAATTATATCCCGGAAAGCAGCGTGGCCGGACCATTAAAAGATATCTGTAGTTATATACACGCGTGTCCCGCGAAAAATAATGAAAAGCTCTGGGAATTGGAAAACCGGGGCGTCCTCTCTAATTTATGGCAATCGATGTGCGCGATACGCCGCACGGAACTGCTTTCGCGATGAATCTAATGGCGATTGCAGGCGCCCGAAACCCAAAACCCTTTCAGCGTTGCTGAAAAAGCATTAACGATGCATACGCCCCGTTCATAAAATCCACGCCAACGAAACTAAAATCGTAGCGATAACGGGTTGTATTTGCAAAAAATCGCCGCGAAGTATCAATTTAACGTCAAATTTTTTATGACTTTTCTTTTGTGTAATAAACTATACTTTGGACTTACCATTAAAATAATACATAAAATTGTGCGTATGTTCAATGTGCAAGTTGCAAGATTGTTATCAATTATATAATAAAACTGAAGCACATTTGAGAGAAAATCCTCACGTCTCTCTTCCATACTTATCAAATAAATGTTCTCCTTGAGAATAACAAGTAACGCGCGTATATGGAGACGAAAAGAGTAAAAGAATTATAATTTATTTATCAAAAAATCTAATAATATTGATTCATAAAAATGTATCAAAACTATCACGTGATATTTTAATAATACATTCGTGGACTATAACCAGAGTCGAAAATTGCAATATGGAAATATCGACGTAATTGAACATTCGTTTAAACAGTTTTCGAGTTACAAACAGTCGGTCAATAGTACCGCGCGGATTTTACACTAGCTGCACATATACCGATTTGTCATCTGTAATTCATTTTTGCGGTTCGGCTGATATTGATTTTAACTGTCTATTGGATTTTGTCTCTCGCTAACTGTATACATTAGAGCAATAGACTGATTTTAACAACTGATCGTTGACAACAAGATTTAACAATAACTCTCGATTTTCTACTTTAAGTTATAGAATATGCGCCATCAAATTATCAAATATTGTGTTTTCAAACAGGTTTGGATATTAAATATTTGGATAAGTTCGACTGTTTGTACTCTTAAACTACGATATAATCGACTTTACTCTTTTCGTTGAAGATCAATGCAATTTGTGACTACATTACTAACAAATTACACTCATTCTATGAGTATTGAATTTCCAACACTCACCAATATGCGTTGAATCCCCCGACGTCCAGTCCAGATCCATCCAGCTAGGTTGACCAAACTCGTCGCTGCAGCTTCCTTACGTTGTTTGCTTCCCTATTCACTCACGACATACGCGTCGCGATTAATAATTAATCCTTAATTAGTGACTTTTTATGAGTTTTATGGATTTTACGAGATTTTTATATCTTGATGGTACCTATAATGTTTTATGATTTATCTTGAGACGAAAAACTACAAATTTGTGCGACGTGAAACGAAATCGGAATTCGGAAATTTAATAGGATTTTATTTGTTGTGGTACACCAATCTGTTGTGGCACTTCGGAAACACACGATCGGTACGATAAATTTCATCGAGACTCGTGTGTAAAGAATTGCGCGAAAAAATCGACAATGTTAATTTCCGACGAAAAATCGGAAGCTAGAAGTCGCGGCGATGGTGAAATTCGTCTACACCACTCTCGTAAAATTTATATATTATTGTAGATAAGAAAAACCAGATACGGAGCAAATGCAAATTTAAAAGTAAAATTCATAAATATGAATAAAGTCATCGCGAGTTCTGCGCGTGTCGCATTTCTATCGCGTGACTACTTCGCGATATTGCTTCGCAACTTTGACGAAGTTTGAGGGTCGAATTTCATTCGACCAGTATTCGGACGATCGTGGCAGACCGTCGACATATTTGTGAAAATCGAACCTAGTTGAGCGAACTAGTAATACAAGTCAGTAATATAACGAGCTCTCTGAAGAATAACAAGGCTACAGCAAAAAATATCGAGTCTTTATTTCTAGAATTCAGTACTCTGTATGAAAGTAATTTTCACGTAAAATAATGAATTTTATAATAATTATGTTTTCTTTCAACTTAATCAAATTATTAACAAAGTATTTATAATGTCAAGCATTCTCAACAACTCTTGTCTTTCAAGCCGAGGAAGTCAAGCTTGACTCGTTTTATTATATTTCGCTCAACAGTTTATCTCATAAAGATACGAAAGAGATACATGCAAAAACCAAAATCTAACGTAAATCGCATTGATTACGTTTAAAAATTTCGGAAACGAACCCATCACCTTAAGAAAAAAATATCCTTTCAAGTTTCTGACTCACCAAACTGCTTCGAAGTCAGGGCCAGCCACGTTCCGCTACGCAGATCTAGAACAAAAAATAAATTTTTATTGATTAGACTTTTGCTGTGCCATGAGTGAAAGTGATTATGAATGGGGATAAATTGTTTGCAATTAAAATTCGAATTATTCTAACAGTTAGATCCTGATTTTTTATCGCAAGAAATTAATCAAACAGAAATAGTACGAGAAATCTAAAGAACAGAAATATGAACGTGTAAACTCACCTTCGAGCCGAACCGGATCCTCCGGTGCTGCATTTGCCATCCAGAACCGAAACCTCCACAACACATCTATGTTCCACGTGGTCGTTGGTTCTGTCAGATATGAAAAGAAATAATTTTCTAGGTTAATAGAATAGCGGAATACTCGTTTCTAGATAAATCGAAAATACAGATAAATCAATTGTATTTCTTTATCAATTATTAAGTTTAACAAAGAAAAATATAGTAATTACCAGTTAAATTTCAAATTGCTCCTATTGCTCACGACGTGTAACGATTGCGGTACGCAAATGATTACTCTGGTCTTTTATTAACTTCGACTCACTTAACAATGAAAATAACGAATAACAATGAAAAACACGAAACTAACGAGCGATGTTGTCTAACATGCTCACTCGTTCGCGTCTAAACTGTTATGATCTCGAGCTTGTACTGATAGGCGTGTGTGTGTGCGTGTGTGTGATGTGAAGGTCGGGCAACCTTCAACACGCCGAACTGTATCAAGCCGTACTCCAAAACGCAACCCATTCTACCTACGTTGTATTATATATTTAATTTCACGTGAAATTTTAAAACATTCGCGAAAAATGGAAAATGGAAAATGAGAACTGTCAATTAAAATCCACAAGCAAAACGAGCATGACGCGATTTCTAATAACAAATGTCACGCATCAAAAACCGATCACACCGATTATTCTGTGGCGAATATATTCTGACCGTAAACGGTTTCAAAGAGAAGCGTAACAAGTCTGAGAACTTGTTAAACAGTTCTCGTGCCGAACCGGAGCCTTCGTTACTACATCCGCTGAAACTGTATTGCCTGTACGACCGCCAACTCCGTCAGATCCGAGATAAAAAAGGCAATTTCCCTAATTAGTTATAACAGAAAGATTACTCGGACGAAGCAATAATGCGGAAATTTTCTTTGTTATTCTTTTAATTTCAAGATAAATGAGACGTTGCGTTTCAAATATCACGCTTAAATAATATTCACTGATCGCAGTGATTACGGCTTGATAAACGCGGCGCGACTTTTGTTCTCTTCATGTTAGCTCTCCAATTAAGTTAAAAAAAATCAGAAATAACGATCTACGTCGTCCGACGTGTTCACTCACTCGCGTCGAAGACTGTTATGGCTGTACGCGCGATCAACTGCACCGCTCGAGCGCGCGGCCTGCTGAAGGACACGCGTCCTTCAGAAGAACATATACGTGAAATCGTATACTTGCTCTGATTATATTTGAGTATAGGCTGTCTCAAAACTATCACTCAATGCTTTAACAATATTCTAGGGACTAATTCGCATTTAAAATGTTCCATTAATATGTTGCTTAAATAAATAGTTGTAGAAAACGAGAGAGATCCTCTATGTTTATTGCATCCAGGTGTGCTCATTGAGGACAAACCAAATGACTGTGTGCGATGTGTAAAACTCAATTTGGCAAATGGATCTCCATCTGCGCGCACGGCCGCGACGTTCGATATAATGCGGCAAGTTCCCGCCGAAATGTCGCGATGTCGCGAAAGTTCCAACAGCCGAACTTCTCCGCAATTTCCAGTCTCGAATAATACGAGATTTCCGCGGGGGCGTTAAGAAAAAAATGTTGATCCCTCGCGACGCACGCTTCCCAGAGTGCTGAAGATCTCTCCGAGAAACGTCGCTTCGAAGCAACGTTGGATTGGAAAGTTTCCAAGAGGGAATTTTCTAGCGCGTTCACCCCCTTTTCTCGGCCCGGTGTCTCCTCCACCCGCCCGAACCGTCGCATATCGACCGAACAGGCGTTTAATTTATTTCGTACACGACGAGCGTGTAACGCGCGTTTGCGTATGCCGTGCATCGCTGTTTGAAGATCCGAGTCGTCGATCGGGCCTTGCGAGGGGAAACATCGCGACCCCATCCGACCACGTCGCTTTCGAGTCGCGTGCAATGTACACATCGGTCACGTGGTGGTCGAACAAACTGACGATGCTCTTTCGTTCCGGGGCTCCTCGTTACGCTGCGGCTTGACGGGAAAAAGAGTCGTGTTGCTATGCAAGCGCGTTAAATTGCTTTCTTTCGCTGACACTTTTCCAACTGAGCGCGATCTGAATTTTCCTCGCGCGACCTCCGCGGTGTACGATTGGATTTCGCTCAACAGCGTGAAGAACGATACATAGTCTTCTACATTAATAAGTAACAAATAAGTAACTCGCAAATAAGTAACTAAGCACACTTGGAAATATATGTCTCGAAAGAATCGAACATTAAATGATTCAAGTCTTCACAAAATAGCGATAAATTACAATTTTTAGTATCAAAACACAATAACCTGTGTATAGTATTACATTTCTGGGAATTTTCGATTGATTCTTCAAATTTAACGGAAAATTCACAGGATTAATTCGCAGAGTCGAGATGTCATCACGGTATCTTTAGAAAATCAATTGCACTTAACAAGTAAAACGATATTCCAAGGTAAAACGGTTTCTCCGCTCGCCACGATATAAGAAATTGTCATATCTCTCACGAGCTTTCATTGTTAAATGTCATCTCGACTGTTCAATGCAAATTCTGATGTCAAGATTCCGTTGCAGTAATCCCTGTGACATTAACTGAAGGATAACGTGCTGCAAACGCGACTAATTTCGAGCGTATTGTGCATTCTCCTTTGATAGCTTCAAAGACGTGTATCCCTTTGCGTTACAATACAACGTTGAGGACCACGTGCGCCTCGTGAATCGCGGCGACCGGAAATATCATATTAAAAGCGGACTTCGCGCGCAAAGTCATCTATGACTTTATGAAAGATAATCCGATACGGATTATCATAGGGAGCTCTTCGAAACCCACCAACTCCACGCAATTCCCTTCGCCTGAATAAAACGCTTAATGGCAGTTTTAAGCATGAAGCGGATAAAACGAGATTAATCGAGACGTGACCGAACCAAAGACTGATTTCTTTCCGCACGCGAGGCCGCTTGATTAGAAAAGTTTCGACTTTTACTTTATTATCGGGAAGCGACGCGCCAACATCGATGTTTCCCTAACGTCTGCGAGGTACGATTATCTGCCTAACATGCTCTTACAACCGGGGTCCGATCTTTTTCGCCGTCTCATCCGCGCGCAATCCATAACAGATTCGATTTCTTCTTTTCGGTTGCGTGCGTACACGAAGCAATGGAGAGGGCGCGTGTTTTATAAGCATTCGTGACATCACGCATGAATATTTGAACTCTCGCATAAACGCGCCGATTTCCATGTAAATTGAGTAGCAAACATATTCCGGCGCGAGGTAAAAATGGATAACACGGCGTCGATGTATGAATTAGTGAACGATGTTTATTTTGTCCCTCGGTGCGAATAAACCAATCCAGATTCTCGCCCAATTATTGATTTTGTCTGACCTGCTTCAAATTGCCCTTGCCATCGCGCGCGTGCGCGCGCGACATTATTTAACGAGTTAATTTCAATTTTCGCTCCAAGATGGGGGAATAAATTGATATCGGTCATCGTTTTTCTTATCCCGCTTGCTCGCGCGTATCAAGACCTTGTCTTTCCTACATGTCCTGTCTACGTGTAAAAAAAAGTCAGAAATTATACAACTTTTATAATTAATAAACAGAAGCGACGCGCACATTAACGAGCAGTCTTAGCGCGTTGTATGCTAAACAAAAACTATGATATACAAGCATAAAAAGTGAAGCAATGTTTATATTATCCAGCAGCAGCCTGAATAAATCATGTCGCTTTCGCGCCCACAATTCATCGTATCTGTACGCTTCTATTTTTCGAAAACGACAAAACATGTTTTTTTTCTCTGAAGCTCTAATTGAAGTACGGATGAAATATGGACCGTTCCCGAAAACATTGTTTCAATTCGTCATTGTTTCAAGAGGGAGAGAGAGAGAGGAGGAGGAGGAGCTGTCTCTGGCTCTTGTTCGCGCACGACACTTTTACACATCTAAATGTAACATGTCTGAGAGATCACCTGTATTCACTCGTATTGTGCCCCGGCAAAAAATTTATTATTAATCCCGGCCACGTGAAGAAACTCGTGCAAGCGGGACTTGGTTCCGTGAATACCGAGTAATCTCAAATTACCCAGCAAGTACTTAGTATCGGTCACGAAGGCAATATCGGACGCACGCGCGGGTTACATCGCGATTTCTCATGAAACGAGATCTCGAGCGCGAAATGGCCGTTCGGCAGCGCTACGTAGCACTATCGGCAGGGGTCTGCATGCGCGCATACGCGATCAGACTTCAATTTCCAATTGTTCGGAATAAGTCGTCTATACGAACATTGGAAATGTTCCGCCGCGCTGCAGCGGGGTGCACACAATTTGCGATAGAGACTATTAAATTATTATTCCTGGACGCGGCGGATAGCAGTTACGATTTCCACGTAGATCGCGGATGGGGTAGCGCGGCTAGGCCAGGCCGGTCGATTTGCTGGGCTCTCCGCAGAATCCTCCGGAGTGCCGTAATGTATATCACGCGCAGACGAAGAAACGATTAAGGATAAAAATCTTTTCTCCGTTACCGAACGACCGAATGCTAAACTTATGACGAGCCACGCGATCTAGTCGCGGCGGAAACACGCTGGGAGAAAAGAGGTGGATGGGTGGATGAGCGCTGACCGTAGGGTGAGGGGGAGTTGGCGAGAGGGAGTTGGCGAAGGAGGAAATAATACGTTCCACCTCCGGCAGCAAGTCGATAAGCATCATTTCGTACCGGTGGATGGGTAATTGGATTGTCTCCCTTCATGCATTTCACTTTTATTACCGTTGAGTACAGCCGGTAGTGCGGCCTTATTCAGTTTGCGATTAGAAGCACGACGAATGCCTCGGAACCGACGAAGGGCCCTCTACGCTCTCAGGAAGATAATGGCTGATGCATTAAACGTTTTGTATTCGAGGAGCGCTGCCACATCCCTGACAAGATTCCTCTGACTGCGACGCGTTCTCTTACCGCGAGATTGCTCGCCAAAGCGCGAATACGACTTACCACCGCGTGTTAAAGCAATTATCGTTAACGATATTTGTTTTGTCCGACCAAGTCTGAAGAATTGCAGTAGTTTCAGCGCATCAAGAGTACACATGTTACGAAAAATGTAAATGACAAACGCCGAAAATAAACCAGCACAGTGAGAATAAATGAACAGACGTTTCACCGTAGCATGTCCAGTTGACACGGATATTTAACCGAGCGCGTAGTAAAGGATAGCGGCTCCTCTCCGGGGATCATTACAGCGTGAGAAAATGCCGAGGCGGTGCATGAAAGAGCACGGGACCCGCGCAAATGAGTCGCGTCGTTTGAGTGAAACGACGTGTATGTGTATGTGTATGTGTGTGTGTGTGTGTGTATACATGTGCACCGTAAACTCCAACTTCTACGTCCTCAGGAGTCCACATCCCACGGCAGGATTCGATAAAAAGCCCGAGGAAGTTTGCGCGACCGTCACGAACAGTCGCTTTCCTCGCGTTACTTCGACATCGCGCGCATTGCAAGATGCGCCTCGGTAAAGTCACGCGTCCGATTCGCGAAGCGAAGCGCATTCGCAAACCGCGCCGAGCTGAGCCGCTTCGTTTTCTTGTGCCGCGACTGAAGCGGGAATCGCGCGGGAATTTGCAACTATACTTGACTTCGGAAGCGCGGCAATAGTTGTCGGCCTCGCCGGGAATTCGCTGTTCTCCAGCGCTTCTTGCGAGCCGCGTGCTCCACTCGCGAACGCGCATCGGAATTTCGCGCGAGGTGCAACTTCGGTTCCAACATGAACGGAAACGAGACTCCTAGGATGCTCCGTTCTGCAGGAGCCTTCTATCGCGCCGATATATAGGGAGAGAGAGAGAGAGAGAGAGAGAGAGAGAGATATCTGAGAACAGTATTATGGGAATATGAACGTGGCGCGCCGTTGAGAGGGGAATGCAAGATGAATGACGTTGCGCTGTCTCGAGGAGATTCGACTTGTCGGAGCGAGGAATGTAAATATTGTATAAATTATATGAAAGTTAAAAGTGAAGAGAATTAACTCGATGTATATAAATTCAAAAGTGTCATATTCGAATGTGACAAACTATTCTTGGCTTATTTTTCCGAAATCTATTCTTGCGAATCGCCGTTAACGAGTCGAACTCCACTGCTGGCGTTACAACAATTTTATTTTAAGACCAGCTCGTAAATTAAATTTCAAAGTTGCCAGTTGGAGTCGTGAAATATCTTGCCAACTACCTTTGAAAACGCGGAAGTTATCATGCCGCCTCTCGCAAGAAGTTTTTTGCCGACCGTAGGAAGCCGTCTTCGCGGTATTTTTCCGCTCATTTGCGCGTTGCCTTCGGTGCTAGCGCCTTAAACCGGACGAAGATGAGTGGATTTACATGCAAAGGTTTCGCAGCCAACTTTGCCGCGCACCTAACTTCGCATTTCATATAAGTTACACCGCGAATGCATTAATTTCAGCGAGCAAAGCGAGAGAAAAGTCGCGCTCGCTTTCCCATGCTCACGCCTGATTTTTTCCCGCAGGAATCTCCTCCAGGAATCGGAAAACAAAGTTTTCTTTCTCTCTCGCTAAGTAAGTCGCCGGGGATAATCGGTGATCAACTACATGTGACCAATCTGCTTCCACGATGTTGCTCTCGACGGGAACAAATGACATCGTTCAAAATGATGGATGAGCGTCGCGCGCGGAGCAACATTGCCTCTATATATTTTAGATAAAACATTTATGAACATCCTTGCACGCGCATTCTTCTGTGTCTCGCGAGACAATCACGTCACTTGAAAAAGATTAGCGAACATTCCAAACAGTCTCTTAACCGTAGCGCAAAGTATACTTCACGTACAGACAAAACTTATCGGGAAATAAAACAATACAACTAAAGTATATATTAAATATATATTACATATCCCTCGCTCCTTATGAATTTATCTCTTGCGACGTATATTACCTACTACAGACATTTAATCGTACTTTTGTAATAAAAAAGAAACAAAATTATTTTTGTTGCGTCTTGTTTTAACGTCACTATTTCCAGATTCGCTCGTACGACCGAGGCCACATCGATAATTAACTTTCATCGCGTGTGCGCAAAAGTTCTGTGAAAAAATATATTTGTCCAGTCTGTCACGCATGCTATCCCTTCATTCCTTCTTCAATGCACACGATAATGCAACCGAAGCGATTATTAGAAGCGGATTCAATTTTCAGCGCAACATTCAGACGAAATTCTCTCACTTGCTTACTCAATCTCCAAGTGAGTCGACTGTTTTTTCGATCTCAGAAACTCATAAAACAGCCATCGCGATCAAGCACGGCGCGCAATTAACCTATCCCTGACGAGCCCATTGCACGTGACGAGTATAGAGGAAAGCGTATGTAATCGAATCTGCACTGAATAAATCTCGGCTTCAAGTCATATCAAGCGAATTAATCCGCGAATGTATGCGGCCAGCCTCGATTTTGAGTCAGCGCTGATGGTTTCGGCCGAGTTGCTAATTAATCGCCACCGTGTCCGTCGCTCCGATGAACAAAAAAAATCTACGATAAATCGAGTCGGGAACGGCTAGGATTTTACTCCTTTTTTCTCTATCTCTCACCCTTCTTCCCCCCCCCCTCTCTCTCTCTCTCTCTCTCTCTCTCTTTCTCTCCTTATACGCGCCATACGTCACCATAAGCGCTGTGCATATTTCCTGACTCACTCGGGCCGGAGGTGAGGAAATCCATTTCGTCGGCCAGCAGTCGAATCCGCGATAAGTCAGTCGAGAGAAATTATGCAACGTGTTTCTGCGTTTGAACCCAGACTTCATTAAAAGAGCAACCTACATATCGCGTTGCCTTACGCGTGTAGAACATTGCAATAACGAGATCTCTTGGGTAATCGTAGCGAATACGTCCCGACAGGGATATGATATTTGATTAGCCTGTCAAAGACAACACTTATCTACCTTCATCTTTTTACTCTAATTAGAACTTGACGTAAAATTAGGCCGCTTATAGACTCATTTTTAAAGACAGGAAAGAAACTAAACTAAAATAACATGTTTTTGTCACTCACCAATGTTCGATAAATGCAGCCAGCCCTCTATTGGGAGAAGAAGGGAATTCCTCTGAACATAAATTTAATTTCGATTATAGAGAGTTGAGTTTTTACAGGTTCAAAGTAAAACAATGTAACGAATCTTCAATTACACGCGTTATTTTGTAACAGCTATCGTCATTAATGTTACAATCGTTAATCTGTTGTTGCGCACTGCTTTCGTCTCCCACAGAAATCCCGCGATACTTTGTGGAAACATCGCTGCTAGCTCGAAATCTAGTTTTCTCGCGAGAGTGATATATAGCGGCGCGTGATTTTAAACAGCCGCATACTTCAGTTTGTATCTTTCGCGAACGGAATAAAAAATGAAATGAATTAACGAAGTGCCAGAAGAGAAATATACGAGCGCGACGTGTCGCCGTGTATCTCCCGCGACTTTAAGCTCTCGCATGAAAATTGCGAACGCTTTCAAGGAGCTTTAACTCGTCTGGAATTTCGACTTTCGCCCGCGGTCACGCGTAATCGGATTAACAGTCCTTTTGAAATCTTCATGAGTTCTCTCGCGGAGAAAAAATTAATTTTCCCAGTAACACATTTTATTCATACATCGATCAAATGATTTCCATACCTAATTCATAATACGATAATTCAAAAAATAAATCATGTATATATAGTCTGCAATAGCATCGGGAAAGATCTTAAATACACAACGTTCATATAAATATTCTATCCGACGCTAATGCAAGTCTTGTGCAACGTTAAAGCCATGCCAACGTTGATTATTTATTGAATAATTCCATTTTTCATTGGCGGTTGATGGCCATTCGAGAGTGCGGGAAACGCAATATTCCGCGACCCAGAGCTGCGGATTTAACAGTCATAGCATTACTGCTTTCTAACAGATTATCAAAATATTCGCAATATGTCTCTGAGCTGGATAGTACCTACGGAATTGTTGTAATGCGTGCCAGGCTTGCGCTGACATTTTTTGCGTGCTCGCGAAATAGCATTCGCGCACTTTATGCATAAAACTCAGGCGAGCCGGCGCAGTCGCCCGGCGCGATAATGCCGCGCGATAAAATCTCTTCTTCACGACGGTATTTCTACACCGACGGCGTATCACCATCGTAAACAGGAGCGACACTCGATGTCAGCGGTAAACGCTTACGCAGAATCCAGGACGTGATGAAGCAGAAAGAGAAAGAGCAAAGTCTCGATGATTATAGAATGTTGCGCCGACAACGTGGATAAGCTAAGCCGGAATTGCTAGTTCGCTGGTCTTCCCGCATTATAATTCTGTCTACGCATACATTTCGCGTATAAACGCGAAATTAACAAAACACACGAGAGACAAGGGGAAAACAAACGAATGATCAACAGGAATGAGTAATCAACTATTAGCGCAAATTCGCGCGCAAATTCACGCTATCGATCCCTTGGTCGTATATATCGAGTTTTCTCTAACCGCGTCATAGACAAGCGTATAATACGCGAAATGTGCTGAAGTAAGGCTATGATCTAGATAGAGAGCACCGAATCGCTCGCTCCGGGTTAGTGAACCCGAAACGCCGGTGCAATTCGCCCTGTGCGACTACTGGCTGACCCGTTCAACCGGCGGAATGTATTCACGATTGCCACACGTCACGTTATACCACGATTTGGAAAATGGTTCGATTTTAATGACAGCCGCGCACTGACCGCGATTAACCTAATGGATCTCCGTGGGTCTCATAAAGGAGACTGACGCTTTATATCAAGCACGTAAGCACGTACTCGCATCGCGCGTTCACTCCGAAATGCGATTGAAACGAACCGCGGAGAAATAATAGCAAAGGCGGATACGCTAAATTTCGGGTTTGGCTTTATCTTTAGTTCGAACGCTAAACGCGAACACAACTCTCTCGTGGGAAGTTAAAGTAGCTAAGAATATTAAAATCTTAATCTTACAACTTCTCCATCTCGAGAGTCCTTTTCTTGTCGTGTACGTTCGAAAGTTTCGAAAGTAGAAATTTCGAACTCGTTAAATACTTCGTTCCGTATTCTAATATTCCCGAAATAGTTCATTCCTGCTGTATTAGAAAGTTAATATTTTAATTTTGCCCAACGAATCGAGAAAGAGAGAGAGCTCGGCGCTTCGATTAATTTCTTGTTCAAAACAAATCTTCGATTCGCCGGTAACTTGGCAGCAAATTCAAACGAGTGTTGTAAAAGTTACGGAGGTACGCAAAAAAATATCTTGAGAACAAATAATTATATACGAATTTGGTTTCTATATAGCAATACATAATCACACATGTAATTATATATGTCCATACCGAGAAAAATGATGCAATTGAAGTAAATGGTTATATTTTTCTGGCGGCTCGTGATGTAGACGTTTAATGGGG
>NW_022639741.1:65099-109140 GCF_010583005.1 Odontomachus brunneus | reverse complement strand
GGGGGGGGGGGGGGAATAAATTTCTTCCTTTCTTTATTTAACAGCATATTTTTCCATGTGGACATATATAATTCTATATAATTATATATGTGAACATACAAAGACAAAATTCATATATAGATCATATATAATCATACATAATTTATATATATGATGTAAAATTTTGTTTTATATATATAATCCGTTTTTCCCGAGATGTCAGATGGAGTTTAAAGTGCAGATTAAAATTTCTATGTAAATAACCTGACACTTAATCATGAAGCAAATCACTCGCTCTAGCAATATCTAATAGCCTGTCCTCGCTTGTCGATATCGTCGCGTTGATCAACCGTGAAATAACATTGATAGCACACTTCAGCTGCTTTCAAAGTTCGCGCGGCTCCTCGAAATGTGGAGGATCTTCTTAAAGAAGGTACTTTAATAATCCAGCTCCGGATAAAGCCGGCGAGAAAGGAGCGATGCTGACTTTTGTTACGTCCTCGACGAGATTTAAACCGCTATAGAAGGGTCGTCGTTCCCGGCGTGTAGTTTTGGAACACCCATAAAAGAGCACTTACCGATGACACGAGAATATTTTATTTGACCCTCGCTCTCTCTCCTGGAAGAGCGCTCTCTCTCCTCGGTCGCGTCGACTTATTCCATTCTTCAAACGCAGCCAATGCTCAATTAAGTCATATGAGACAATGATGCACGAATGAAAAGGAATGAAAAGGAATAAAAAACAATTTTTTTAATATATCCAAATAATAAATACAACATATTTGCGCGGGTGAGGTAAACATCGAGTGACAAGCGCGAGTTAAAGCGACACTGTCGAAACTCTTATTTTCAACACTGGCCGCGAAGCGCGTTTCCTTCGCTCAGTGACTAAAAGTAATTTTCTTACGAGCGAAAACAGAATCAACCGCCCTCGAGCTCGCAATTTTGTAACTCTGACTTATTGACTGCAATTCTGAATTCGTTGAAGCTTTCTTCGTCGACATCAAGCCGATGACAGATAAGAGAAATCGTGAGGAAGTAAGGCGCAGCTATTCGTTCGCGATCAATCTGAACAAGTTCATCGAGTGATTTGAACGGATATCCCCCTCGTACCCCTGAAGTAATCGGCTATTTCGCCATCGCCCTCGCGCTTCACCCTCGTACAATCCAATTCCTCGCGTGTGTATGCGAGGTCCTTTCAAAAATTTCATTGGTCAGCGCCAACGGTATCGTGCCTGCCCTGACCCCGTCGCGTTTTCCATTTATTTCGCAGTCAGCAGTATCGATAATTGGCCTTTCCGGATCTCTGGCTTCCTTCCGCGGGGTTACAAAGCGTGTAACTACAAGCCGCGGACCTCCTATCAATTCGCCGCGTGATTTTTACTGTAATAATAAGCGAGGCGGAAGAAAAAGAAGGTAAACGCTACTATATTTGCAAAGTCATTCGTTTATTACTGTTACGTAAGTTGAAATAAGTGAGTTCGAGGAGTAAAAATTGCAGCGAGAAAGACCGCGATCGCGATTGCAAATGACGTTACCAGACATTTCCATTGTGTCGTGAGGTGCAACACAAATTCAAGTGTGTTTCGATTCGCACGCGAAAGATCGATTAAGTACGCGTCGCGAAATAAGTTTTGCGCTCGAAAGCGAAGTCACCATCAAAAATACCTTATACTTTTACCAGTAACAAAAGCTACTCTGCAAAAGTACACTTCGCTCGTCAAAAGTTGACAGAGCAGAAAGAATATTTACATTGCATATATGTGCGCGCAAATGCAGTTGAGGCGCACTCACGCTCTACATCTACGCGTTCTATATTTTTACCTCTGCGGAGATAGCAAATATTTAAGGCAAACTTGTTTGTCTTTTCCGATCTATGGCCTACATTTGCGCGTCCTCGTTGAAACTCGTCGAAAGGAAACACGTGCGCATACACTTTCCGTGTTGCCAAAACTGGCTTATTTACGCTTGGGTGTTGGTATATTTCACAATATCTCGCCCGGATGACCATACAAGGTGTCCCATTTTAAACAAACCAGTTTCTCATGTAGAGTGCTTAAATGGAAAATTCGATATTTAATTTTTCTTTCAATGACTCTCATATCCGTAGAGCGATTAGTCGCAAACCTTTTGGAACTGCCTAACGAGCAAAGTTAAAGTAAAAGCAGCTTTCTTTATGAAAAATGCAAGTGAGTAGTAAAACGTTATTTCGAATAATGCGCATAGTGGTTATCAAAAAGTTACAATTCCGATATCAGATTAATTCACATAAAAATTTAAAAAATTTACGATTGTCATAAAAAAAGAAATCAATGTTCACGAAAAGAAAGACCCGAGATTTCGACGAAACGCTCACATTAATTTTTCTTTTTCTGTTCTGTTCCAAGGAAAGAAAAGACCGATGTAAAAATCGCGTATCACGCAAACCGTGGAAGCCGCGCGAGAAAACGCAGAGATTTTCCTTCGAACGTTCCTTAATGTGCGTTCTCCATTTATGCGGATACCATCGCTTTGAATTTAACGAGCTTAGAGCTTACGCAATAAAACTGCGCGCACGAAATTATTCTGCCGCTTCCTCGATCTCAATGGCCAACTTTATGAGGGTATCCGGGAGCTTCTTCCCAGCTGAAATAATACTTGCTCGTGATATCGAGCGAGGGAGAGGACGGCGAGTACGCGCGCGCTCTTAGTGCGAACATAAAGCAACTCTCGGAACACAAAAGGGAAAGAATTGAATTATCCGAACTTGTACATGTGCTGCGCGACGTCACCGCGTTTACACGACACGTGAAAGTCGCGTGTGCGAGCATGTACTCGTTGGCCATGCCGAGCCAGGTCGAGCAATCGTGTTAAATCTCCGTGAAAACTCCAACGGACATACATTCGCGGGCTCGCGTTTCTCCCGCAAAAAGACATCTAATTTTCATAAAGAATCTCAATTTACCGGACGACCTAGATTTTACTGCACACTCTCGATATCGCAACGCGATATCTTCCTCCTGCGCTTTATCTTTCCTACATTTCTTGTTGTTTTCACTCATGAAGAAAAATTATCTTCCCTCTTGTGCCAATAATGGTTGTATCTCTTTCTCTCCTTCCTCTCTTCCTCTCTCAAATGACTATGCGGATAAAATTGTTCCGACGGACTCGCGCTTACGAATTTGGCGAGAATTCGCTGAAGATTTATCTCGTACGATGACAAGAAATTCCTCCTTTTTTTTCTTTTGTTTTTGCCTCAAGATTCCGTGCATTATGTACGCTTTTAAGGCTAGATATGAATATTGAAATTCTCGTTATTCGCGTAGCCACTAGTGGCCGGCGCGCAGCCGATTTGCACGACGGCAGACATAATTTAAAGTTTCTAAACTAGAGAGTTAAATAATGAATACGTGCTCGGTCACCGGGCGTCCTGAGCTGGCTAGTTAAATAGATAGATTGCGAAAGTCGTGTCCCGTAGGGCTCGTCGTGGATACTATCTTTATTTAACCCTAAAACGAGGATGCATTCTGCAAATGCAAACATTTATTTTTGATACAATAGATAACAGCTGTCCCTAACTCTTCTCCACATTGTTCAATTTTACGCGCTCTATAAAGCAAGAACAGAGCACTCTTGCAATGTTGTGTCAAACTTCGAAAAAAGAAAATGTCTTCTGCTGGCTTTTAACAACAAATTTCTCGACGAGGAATCTAAGATCTCAGGATGTTGCTTCGGCGGCGAATACTCGATTCGACGCTGTTTCTTCCGATAATCCTTTTAACATCGATCTAAAGGAAGTTAAAAGTTCCAGCAATTTCGTTTCATCAGAGAATCTAATTGACGCTGCTCGTTGCCACAATACGGAAACTTCAAAAGTTCTTTCGCTGGGTGGATGTTGATAGAGTATGACGGATAATGATAAATACAAGGTAACAGGAAAGTCATCAAGAGCTCCGTGTTGTCCACAGCTGTTGAGATTCTCGTGTCGGATCATAATAACGATATCGCGGCGTTTCCGTATATTCGATTAAGAAACAAGTAACTTTCGATTATCCGTACACGCTCCTGAGGAGTAGTTCGGCTTCTCCGACATGGTCGTTAGACGTTGGTAACAAATGAGACCGAATGTAGGTCGGGAGCGGGTTAGGTTCTTCATTTTTCAGCGCGGTTGGGAGGCGCTTAACGTCATGAATCTCTCCGGCGTGTCGGACAAACAGGGACAGACGCGATTCTCCGCAATTAAACAAGCCGAAATGAATATGAAAAGGACTCGTAACTGGAGCAAAGAAAAGTTTCCGCCGGGTCGGCCACGCTGGCCCGTCGGCCTCAATTCTGGCGAATTATCCTACTTTGTAGACACGTGAAATTCACTTTTGGTTGAATAAAGCATCTTGACCCTTTTTCACAATTAACACTTCGCGAAAGAATGTGAATTTTACAACATCCTGTGACTTTAACAAACTCGTCGCGATTCTCGTTAGCAGCGCGAAGAATATCCAAGTGGACGTGGACTGATGGCACGAGCTTCCGGATAATATTTTGCACGACTTTGCAGAAAAGAAAAGAGAGAAAAGGGACAGCGAGATACACGAATATCAAAATAAGTGCGAATATCTCAGTAGAAACTTATTGTATTCTTTATCGTTCGCGCGCGATATGCCACACGTTCGATTCGATATTTTTCGCGTCAAATGACGCATGTAAAATACAAGACGTTGCGGATGCAACAATAGCTCTTTGTCACGGGCAACATAAAACGAGAGCTTCTGCTTTTTCGAGAAGCGCCGCGACGAGATGAAGTTTACAACGTATATTTTTCGAAGGAAAATTGGTTTTTCGGAATACGTCCTCATGGTACTCGTCGCGAGCAAGCATTACTCCCCCAGTAAACATAAACCTCATTTCGCAGCCGTTAATGTGTATGTAGCGAAAATCGTGACGACCGGATCCTTGCTCTGGGGAAAATAACATATTTCCTGTTTCTTTCCGCGCGCGTAAGAGGAGGGAGACGCGAAAGTGGGTTGTACAATTCGCTAATATTTTTGGTAAACAACGGAAGGAGGAACTCCATTGAGAATATCCCAACCTTTCACCTTCGCGCAGGTCGACGTACTATGCGCGCGATGCACGTTTTAGAGTCGATTAATCGATCAGCGCTGAAGAACACCAGCGAGCCCGGGATATTTGCGTTCTGGAAAAACGCGATAACTTTGTGACGTACGCTCTGGCCGTGTTACGTCGCGCGTTACGTTATTCGGAGTGAGTCGCGCAATCTTATTCGCGTGTCCACCTGGAGTCATTCGTGAGATTTTTCCCTCTTGCATTATCGAATTATCGACACAGCGTTATGAACTCGTTTCAACTCGTCGAGCACTCCGTCGTCGCAGAAGTGACCGAACGATAGTCAATGCTGGCCTCTGCGCTGCGGCAGAACACTGTAATTGGTTTGTCGCAGCTTAACTAACTGCCGGATAAAGTCACCGGTAACGCCGGCATTTAAGCGGGGCTTACCGCTACAGGGTGAGGCGAGATGTTTACTGCTAATTGCGCGGCTTCGGACTTTCGATTTACTTGGATTTATATCGCGCACGAAGTAGGCGGCGCGCTTTAAAACATTCCTCTCCAATTTTGGATCACGCGTCCATTTTCTAGTGGGCGTTTGCGCGTTTGCTCGGGGAAAATCGAGAACGACGTTTTTTTCAATCTGTCAATGTGCGGAGCGGAGATTTCTCGACGAATCGATTTTTTACAGAAGGGGCAGGGATGAGGAGAAGGACGTGGGTACAAATTTCATCGCGTCTCTTCTCTTCTTGTGATTACTTAATTTTCAACGTTAAATATTGAGACGACGAAGCTCCGAATTAGAATTTGGTTAGAATAAAATTGGCTTTTCTTCCTCTGCCCCCTGTGTTCGGGTTCAATCCAATAATAACACTGTAAACTTTGACTCACGTCACTTGTCGCACGTATACCGCTCATACGAAAGTTCTACAATACCGAGTCACGAATGATTTCTGCGAGTTTGGCTAAAGTTCTCCTTACTGTCGCGCGAGCCTTATAACTCTCTCTCTCTTGGTTTAAATAGGGTAAGAGAAAACGGAGGCTTCCAGTGAGGAATGGCGGGCGCGGGCGGTAGAATGTACGATAACACTGTAATATAAATAGTTGGCAGCGTGCCAGGTGAGTTAATTGCTAGATCAGCGGTACTTCCGTTTGCTCACCGCGAGCTTGGCCAGCGAGTTAAATTTTTCTTGGCAGAAGGCGTTCGCGCGCGCATTCTCTCTCTCTCTCTCTCTCTCTCTCTCTCTCTCTCTCTCTCTCTCTCTCGCGCGTACTTAAGCTCGCGAGGTATTCCTGTTTAATGCACCCGGTGCGCTCGCGCACCCGCGCGCGTTCAGATCTCATTTGCACGATTAAATCTTCTCGCGGGCGGCACGCCACGGGAAATACAGAAAGTTCCTTTTTAAGGAGGAAAACATACGCGGCCGGCACGAGCAGTTCCGTCCAGCGGAAAGAAACGTAAAACAATTCGCCGCGATTGCATTCGTCGACACGTGGTCGCCACCGCCACATCGCGACAAATCACGCGAATTTTTCCTCTTGGCCACACGAGAAAGACGGACGGAATCGAATTTCACCGAATGCTAAAAGACTTCGAGGAACCACGTGCATTCGCGTGATGAAAAGCGGGTCGACACAATCGGAGGGATATTAGAACCTGACTGTACGCGACGCAATAACTAGTCACGAATAACTCAATGCCCGATGTAACAACAATAGGTGCGTCAGTTCACGGCAATATTTGCAGCACGGAGGCGTTTTCTTGCATTTACTTCGTTTATTCGCAACTTACACTTCTCGGGACTTTCACGATTTACACGCATCGGCCGATGCTTTATGTTCTTCGGTATACGACGTTTCGGCTTCAACATGCATCGACCGCAGATGCCGCTGTCGTCTGACCCTCGTGGTCCTGAGAGGACTCGTTCGAGGGTTGACGACGAAGCAACTGAGGATCCACAACGAGCCTGACATTGACGGTGCTCTTCCACCACCTGTACCACGGCGACACCTGGTCCTGAAGAAGGAGAGACAAATGTGAAGCGAACAGCGGAGGAGAGTGCCGAGCAGCACTCGCGCGCGGCCGCTCTCCTTTTCCCGCCGATTTAAATTATCCGGGCAGTTTCAGTTGTCAGGGGCAAAGGGCAGTCCACTCGATAAATCAGGCTCGAGTGACGCGCCTCGAGTGCCCTCCGACGAGAAAAAGAGAAAGAGAGAGAAAGAGAGAGGAGAAGGGACGCGGGAAAGAGCGCGAGAAAGAGAGCGTTGTCCGATCGAAAACGGGAGAGACGTGATTCGTAAAGTGGCGGCGTATTCGCGATTATTCTTAATTAAACACGACGTCCGACGATTTCGATTCAACTGCAGCGATTTACGGCGCGACGCGCCCCCGACGGTTTTATTTAAAGCTGCTGCTACTGCCGCCGCCGACGTCCTGTACAGATCCGGTCGCCGATCGAACGGGATAGCACTTTGCGCCTCGAAATCTTCCGTGAGGATTAATGAGGACGTTTGGCGGGGTGCGTTCGATTTGTTCGCTCGCTCACTCGCACGCTCTGCTCGGCTCGGATCGCCCGGCGAAATATCGCGCGCCAGACGAATCATCTCGCTCGCCTACCCTCCACTTAGCACAGCCTCCGACGCCTCTGGTTTCAGTAGTACAGCAGAGGCGTTAAGCGGCGTGAATAATTCTTCCCAGGATCGAAGGCGCACTTTGTACCACGTGAGATAATGTATTATAGATCCTAGTGGCTGATAAATCTTTCGATTTATCGACGACATTGATCCACGCTGTACGAGAGGATATACATCCCCGTATACCGTGGTGGGTAGCGTGTGCGGCTAGGTTACCGCATATATTCTTGGCTCATGTTGCGGAAGATATTACGGCAATGTAGCAGACGATAATTATGCCGGCATAATAAATGCACGACGGCACAGAAATGTCAATTTTACGTGAAAGCTACCCCCGTGACGTGGCATGGCGTGGCGTGGTGTGGCGCGGCACGGCGCGACAAACATCGCAGATGAGAAGTTGATTAAATCGCAATCGGGATGAAGAGCTTTCGAGGATTTTCACCGACTAGCCGATGAATTTCTAGCGAAATTTAGAGATTGCAAATGTAACGATAATTATCTTACTTCCGCATACGCGATATAATCTTATTCTAATATATCTACCCGCGCATTCGATTCATATTTACACGCAGCAACTTTGCTATCTCCATATTCATGTTTGAGGCGATGCGAATAACGATTAAATTTAGAAACAGCTTTGGGCAAGATAATCAAGCGCCGCGCACTCGCTGACAAGTTCCATAGTATAATTAACAGTACGGAAATTTCATGGGAGCATTAGCAAGCATTTTAGGGCGCATAAATGATCGCCGTAAATACTCGGCCATAACGGCTGCGAACGGAACTGCCGTTTAATTCACGCTGACGCCATGAAGATTATGATCTTTATCCCAGCAGGGGAGACAATATAACCCAGAGTTAAGTAAACCATGCGATATAAATCAGTAAACTAGACGCTCGTAAAGGAAACCGTTCGCGAGTCGCGTCGCGGCTCTCGCGTTAGCTCACAAAAAACGTGCATTGGCTGCTCCTCCGAGCCGCGCAACTTTAAAACACCATAAAGATGTGTGTCATAAAACATCCTCGTAAAGAGCTGAAGGTGTAACATGAGCTCTCTCTCTCTCTCTCTCTCTCTCTCTCTCTCTCTCTCTCTCTCTTTCTCGAAGGACACGCCTGCGAGCGAACGCAGCACTTCCACGACAAGGCGGACTCTATTAGCCGCGCTTCCGGTTTGAATCGGCCCTGTATACATTCTGTTCACATCAGAACGTGGTACGTTTCTCTTTTTCGTATTCTTCCGACTCTGTGGAGTACGTCCCAACGCATTTGTTCCGGGTCGCTCGGCCGCCCGGCCGCTACATCCGCGCATTCGAGCGCATGAGACGCTCACCTGTTTCACCTTTGCACCGCGCGGCTTAATGCATCTGCCCGGAGCGGAGCGTCGCTATCTGGCCCCGGTAAGATCGCGTCGCATAAACATAAACCGCGGCACAACGGTGCGTCGTGCCAGCTACACGACGTGAAGTCGATGACCCGGGAGGGTTCACGCGAGTTATCCGACACAGCCGGAGGTGTATCTTACCTCTACGTTGCTGATAGCTGCTGATCAAAACTGTCCGAACGGGGCGCGATTTTCCACGCGTTACCAAGATACATCTCGATAGGATGCGAGTTTTTAGAAAATGTTGCGCGATAAATAAGTGTCTACGCTGTACACGGGATGTTCTCTCGGTCCGCCTACCGCGCGAAATCTCCGCAAGCTGAAAGTGCTGGCGGTTGGAAGTAAGAAAAATAGCTACTGTTTCGAACTTGTAAGGCGCGTCGATAGTTTTCAAGTTATGAATATTACGGCGTACGCGGTGATCTATGTGTTCGCAAGGATATAGAAACTTGCATCCATAAAAGTCAAGGAATTCCGCGGTTTTTTTCCTAAATGCGTTGCTCGGTAGAAATATTATTCGATTGTATTGTCGGGATCCGGGTTCGAAATATATTTGCTTATTACGTTGCAGAGATAGTATACTAATCGATCTTCTTAGGAAGGAATCAATTTCCCAAATCGTGTACCCATGTATGTGTGTGTGGATGTACGCGCGTAGCAATGTAATTTCGACCATTGAAATAAATAGGTGCCTCACTACCGGATTTAATGTTCGCTTCCGAAACTAATCTCCACTTACTGGCACTAGTTAGGTACTTAATTGGAAGGACACATTCAGCCCCACGGGATGCAGCGAACGGGCGGTTAAATACGTTTCATTACAACGGTGACCCGGTTTCCACATGTATAATATCATGCGATCGGTTTCATGCATTCCATATATTTCGCATCAGTGGCGTATATCGCGTAATACAATAACCTCGCAAGTTTAGCTTTTGATGATGGAGTAATCCGTGCAAATTTAATAAGATAGCCGCGATGTAATTTAAAATACTCTATTCAGGTAAAACATCAATTTTCGACAGTCATTAGGTGAAACATTAGCATTATAATATTGTACTCTCATATCACCATTATGTTAATTAATTAAATTAAATAGATCAGTGAAGTGATCCCTACATATGTGCAAGTTCTTTCGATACAGCGCACGCTGATTAACGCATTCAATTGTGTCGTATCAGTCAATTAAATTGACATCGAATATTTCTATTCGAAGCATCGAGTAATGAAAACGCATGTTTCACGATAAAATGATTCAGGAAAACCGCAACAACGTTTAAGCCTATTTTATCCGCATATTTTAACCGCGCACTTTGTCGTCACTAAATGCTCCCTGGCATATCAAAACGACGCGCGATATCAAAATGACGGACTACAGCGCGGGAGTATATCGGAAGTATAATTACCCTGCCGAGCAGGTAAACCGTGGTGACGTAGCCTAATATCACTATGGTGAGGAAGAACCATATCGCCCCGCGGGTCCAGAGCTTGGAAATTCCGATCTTTTTCCCCTCGATGATAAAGTACCGCATACCTGCAAAGTTACGGCGGATAACAAGTACACACTCGCGACGGCAGTTTCACAGAAGCGGCGCGCGCTTATCGGACGGAACTGAGACTTCGCGTATCTGAAGCTTCGTCAACCCGCGATCTGAATACACTCTTTCGGAGAAATATCTCGGCGCTCCACCTCGTAACAACGTCACGTTATTTTCTATGACTACGGTTTTAAAAAAAGAAAAAAGGAAAGAAAAAAATCCGGAGCAGCGCGCGAAAATGTGTTTGCGCCGAATATATGGACAAGCGTCGCGCGCACACACAGCCCGTGCTCTTCGTGCAATTTCGAGCGACGATAAAGTAACGGAACACACGCGGCATTCGCAAACGCTGGGATACTCTCGGCGCTCTCTAAAACGAAATCTACGTTTAATAACGTAAAATACATAACATTCGCCGTGGAATATACAAATCTCGAGATATTCAGTGGATTACAAGGTAGAGTAACTATATCCCCGCGAAACTTCCCAGACTTTAGAGCCCGTCAAATTCGCAGCGAGATGCATCGAGCAAGTTCGAGAAATATTCGCAACATGCTACCAATATTGCGGAAAACATCGGACCGAAAAGTTTGCAGACGTTTGCCGCCAATCGAGAATTCATTCGTTCCTACGCTCGCTCGCTATTTCGATTCGCCGCGTAAGGGATGACTATAGTGTCACTCGCGTAAGAATTACTCACCTAAAATACACACCGCGGTTAAACCCACCGTAACGATCGTAAGCAACGTCAAGATGAGCAGGTCCGACTCTATGTTTCTACGATTCCGCGGATGGCTGATCCATATCCTCAGTGATTCTGGCCTGCAGAATCCATAAAAGTGACCATAAAAACGATAACCGTAGGTGCGCGCGGTCGGGTTTGGCCATTAAGATAAAAGCTCGAAGCGAGAAAACAAAAATTCACCCTCTTGGAAAGCTACGCGCTCGCTAACAAAATAAACTCTCATCGGTTAAATGCGCGACGTTGTGTTAGAATTGTCGAACCTGACTTGTCTTAAAAGCCGAAACGAAGAAGCACCCACGTGGGAATTACATTCCCAGAAATACGGCGAATGTACACGTGGGAGAACGCGAAAAAGGGTAGTATTAAAAATTAGGGACGAACGGACGTGAAGAAGACAAGCGAAATCGACGTCAATAAAACACGGGCGCGTTCCGCGCAGAAGAAACGAATCCGTCCTAATTCTGCCCTGCAACCGGGCTGTAAATTTAGATTGATTCGCTACACGTTACTTCAACTTCAGAATACACAACATCGCACTTTGTCACGGTCCCGCGAGCGGTTTACTCGATACATCATCTTTGAAGTTCAAGTTAACTCCGGCCGCAACCTGATCGGCTCACGGCGGGGAAACAAATTGCGCGGAACGAAATAGAAAAAAGGAAAGGCGGGAGAAAAAGAAAGGTGGTACCGAGCGATTCATCGCGGAAAAGGAGAATAATGGGCGCGGCGGTGGAAAACGAAATAGGAAACGCGCCCGGTGTGCGCGCGAGAGACCGTAGTGCATTTCAGGTGCTTGAATTACATCCGGCTTGAAACTACGCTGCTCCCCCGATAAATATAACGCTCACCATCGATAACGAGGCGTCTCCACGGCATTGAAGTAGTAACGGCACAATTCGCAATAGGTTCGGCACGACTGATTCAGCCATCGTTCCAGACACGACAGGTGCACGTAAGCCAGCGTGCCTTTACATCTGCAAGAGACATTCCGTGCAATCGCGTACATCGCATCTCGTTGTAATGATCGAACGATGTTACACGGAAGAAAAAGATACGGTGCACGTAAGCAGAAATATTTAGTTGTGAGTTGCATTATCCCAGCTACCTCTGTGTGATGCTAATGTGCATGCTTGATACGACTCAATTACTTTGGTACATCAACTACATCGGTACTGTTGCGCGTGATCTGGTTGCGACAACCAGAAACCGCCCGACTGGAAAATTACTCCATGGTCTTCTGATCAAGTTCATCCCAATTAGTTTCCTGTCTTGTATAAGATATTATTATTGGCTCTTTAATATTAATAAGGCTCTAATTATTAATAATCTTTATTATCAATAAAGTTCTGATTGCCATACTGCATTATATGACTTATCAGAACCCGATAGCATTACCTTGTACAAACTAGATTGGGATCAATCTGATCAGGACTATGGGATAAATTTCTAATCGGACACTTGGAATGACATTTACCATGGATACACACTGATTGGAACAGCCAGATGTCGTCACTGTAACACAGCAATTGCTCTATGGTTGCAATAACCACATAATTAGTTGTTCCGTATTTTACTATACTAAATCTGGTCGGCACAACCAGATTGATGTGCGGGCCGACCATACTGTTTTTCCCGTGCTCTCGCTGGAAATAATACGGCCGTCGCGCGCGCTTTCTCGCGGGGAAATCGGAATTTTATTTGGGTCGTTTAAAAGACGCAGAATCCCGATAAATTGCGTCTAGACGGCAGTCCGAGATGGGATTGTGAGGGATAACAGCTAACTGGCTTCGTTGATTCTTTCGCCGCGCTTTCGAGTATTACATTCGCTAGATTGTTTCCAAGCAAATGCAAAGGACGTAGCTGTGCCAACGTTAGACGCGATTCTAGAATATCCGCCAAGAGAAGATTGTTTTCAATTTCGCCGCAAGATGCGCGTCTAAATTTCGCGAAGTAAATCTTAACAAGATTGCCTTAATTTGTAAGACTGATAATTTTCCAGCAAAAACGCGATTGTCAATTGTGCTTTCCTTCAATTAACGTGTTGTATTGCGAGAAGATTCTGGGAGTGATTCTCTCTCGCGTAATCTAACCTCGCATGAACGAAATTAGATTACGCGAGCATATTACGCCGGAGTTATCTTGAGAAAATATTAAACTTGTGTGTTCGCTCACGTTCACACGTGAACGCAGGCGTCATCGCACTGCAGAATGCATTCCGAACGTAAGAAAGATGAGTTATACCCTCCGGTTCTCTCCGTATTATTCTCGCCCGCTTCTCGGACCGAGCCGCGCCTATGGCGCTCCGAAGTAACATTCGGATTAGAAAGGATTTCCGTAAGTTCGAGAATTATGAAGGTAAACGCCCGGGAGATTTGCAGCGGACCGCTCTCTCATTCCGCGCGTTCCCACTGCGTTTTCACGTAGTTCTTCGAGCACGAGTTGTGTGTCCTTAATCGCCGGGACACGTTCCTCGAACTATTCACTCATTTACGCTTTTCCGCCGTCTCTTGGTCGCACCAGGCAACCGAGAGTGAGAGAAGAGGAAAATAGAGAGAAAGAAGAGGAGAAAGAGAGACTGGGAGAGGGAGAGAAGTTCCCATCTTATAATGTCGCGGCCACCCTTCCTTCTTAGCACGATCCACCACCTCGTGCAGCCAACGCGAGAATTATGCGACTACGTGAGGTCGATTTCGGTGGCGCGACCGGGTATATACTTCATTCAACGATAAAGTCACGACGTTTCGCTTTGTCAGCCGCGTTAAACGATCGCTGTTCGTCGGGTAATCTCGTTATTATAAACAGTCCCGGCAACTACACTGCGACGAGCTCGCGTCGCTCTCGCTTGCCACGCGTACTTCATCTGTGATGTATGCAGCAACGTGCAAATTAGTCCGAACGAGATACGGATTTATGGGAGAGTGCGAGCCTCGAACTATTGTTGCACAGCTCGGTGATCCCGGCAGCAAGTTTATACGTTAAAGTCTCGTCAAGTTGATATCAACCCGCGTGAACGTTCCACTACAGCGTCCTCTTGTAAAATGTAAGGATAACGATTACTACGTACGAGAAGATTCAAGTGCGAAGTATGATCTGAAATCGGACAAAATATGAAATCTATGAGATGCTCTAACAGAAATTTTGGTTAATGCTAAAAATCGAGCAACAAAATGTGAGGAAATAATTTTATCTCGTAAATGGATAGTTTCACGCGTGTAAGATTTGTGAGATTGCCAATGCATTTAGTGCATTTGTTAGTACAAAATTTACATTTCAAAATAAATACACTGGCAAAAAAGATCTGAAAAATGAAAAATATTTATTTGCGCGATAAATACTAATAATTTTTTTTAAGTAGAAGAAACACAGTTGCTTTCACGAAAAGCTAAGATCTTAAGAAAATATATATTTTCTCATTTAAACAAATATTTGTTTCCAGTGCAAAATTACTTGGTATCAGTATAAATAAAGGAGTTATCGATGCCCATTGAAATAAATAATTTTAATTTTTTTCATATTTTTTTCTGTTAGAGTATAATGTAGGTCGACTTTGAGTTGAGACGAAGGAAAAGTCTCAGCGAAAGTATAATCCTGCTGCTGAACATTTCGTCGTTCCCGTCGTTAAGCGTATTATACCCTGCGCTCTGTAAATAAGCGTGCGAAAAGTAATAGAAAATTTCTCAACGGACAGAAATATGCGGCGCAGCAAAAAGTGACGCAACGGCGGCGAACGAAACAATTCTCTTTTACACGATTTGCTTGCTTGCCCCGCGGCCCGCCCGGCGTCATAAACTTTTCCCTTTGGCAGCGTTGACGGCGTACATGGACGATGATTAGCCCGCGTATCCGGCAAAATAGTTATCGTCCGATGAAATTTATGCCGCTCTTCTTTCGCGGCGATTCGCCGCGAAGTATGGCCGCGAGCGCGTTATGACATCAGTTTCGCGAATGTTACGGCGAACAATGCGCGGCATGCAGCAGAATCCGTAATACTCCGTCAGTGCCGTCGAGTACGATATAAGGAGCGATATTAAACGAAAAATAATTCGCGGGCGGCTGCCGGGAAAGTTGCCGGCATCGCTCAGAAAAATTTCAACCCCAACTCTTCCGATAATGAAACATTTTAAACAGTCTGCCAGGCTGAACCTGCCGCTTGCACTCGCGATTCTACCTACATTTTTCCGCTTTTCCATTACGTAACATAACTCCGTCTTGTAATTAATTATCGTTAACTTGTATGGGGAATCGCGAGGAGAAGTTCTCTGCACATAAAGCAGATTTATCGAAGCGCACCGTGAAGACGCGTACGATATAAACGGTGTCACGAATGAGACTGATATTTGCACGAGGAGAGTTTCTCCTCCTTTATTTCCTATGGTCAAGGATCCAGTGAGTGTGGCGAAAATACGGGTGAGCGAACAGATCCGCACGGACGAGAAGGAGAGGCCGCAGGAGTGTTAAGTTGAGGGTTGGAGCGTTCGCGCTCTCGAATATGATGACACGCGTGCATTTGGCGAGTTCTCCGAAACAGCGGAGAGGGCCATGCGACGAGGAGCACGAGCACTCCGGAGCTCTCCACCGTAAGTAATCGCCCGCGTCAAAATTCGCGATGATTCATGCGCAGGTCGGCCAGATTTGTCGTTGCAGGCGGCGACGGCGGCGTCGCGGCGCATTTACGGCCACGCGCGTCTAATGTTGCCGTGGTAACGGCGAAAAGAAATGGGTCACGAGATATACACATAGCACGTAGCCGGGAATTCTCACGAGGTCCTCGTGAATTAAGCCGCCGTGTGAGCGAAGAGGCGCGGCTCGGCTCATTGACATTGACAACTAATAAGACGAGTACTATCCGGAAAAGCGATATGGGCGCTATCTCTGTCGAAGTGTTAAATAAAATAATCGTTGATTAAGAATAAACGTACACAGCGTGAGTGTCCGAAAGGAAGAATCAATACGGAATCGGCTCGCTTTATCGTTTTCATCGAGAAATCGTAGGGAAGAATATCCGATGATTGGTCAATGATAAACGTCAACGAAGACACGTGGGATTTTTCGCAAGATTGTGACGAATCACGAGAAATTTACACTACGTAAATTCGTGCAAATGACAGACAACTTAGGCGGAATCTCAAAGTAATGGGGATTCGCCTAAGATGTACCTAACGTCTTCAACCTTCCGAGTACACTAATCCCCCGCGATATTTCACGATGATTGGCTTGACACGAGATGATCATCGTTTAATTGAGCTTTAACGCTAATTAATTAGCGTCTGTCTCCTTCCGTCTGATGCTTGCGCGAAATTAGCATTTGTCGCCTCGCGCGCGACGTACATTGTGATAGATGAGGAAGAATAGGCTACTGGGAATCGGGACTATCGAGTGCTTTTCGCCGCTCGCCCTATGGTGACCCACATACACAGCTTCATTTCCTAATTAAATTTATTAGAGCGATCGGTTTAGCCGTGCCAACCGGGCTCGAGCTTCAACTTCAAATATTCCGCAACAGTAATCAAGTATGGAATTAAAGTTCGCTTAAAGTAACAGTCGCGCGGAATTGGCGCGGAATATAAAGCTGCTTTCCCATTTATACCTTTATTTCGCGTATACTAAAATTTATCTCATTTCAACCGAGTCCGAACTTGAATTTACCGAGAATCCTGGAAATTATTCGAGGAACGATCGATATGAAACCGTAGTCTTCTAATTATAACTACAATTACTATAACATTCTCGAGAGAATCTTATTGTTATTAAATACCGAATGAAACAAAGATCGATCAGTGCAATTTTCCCAGATGCGCAAACGTTGCTATTATTCAGAAGACACACAGTACTTCTAAACGCCCCCCGTATTTTTTGCATATGCTTTTTTCGCAGTAAATCCCTCATTCTGCTTTTTTCGTCACAACGCAGCGCTCGGTCGCATTAACAGAAATAACCGAAGCTGAATTCGCAGGATTTAAATATCGAGACGTTTCGCCATTAATGCGTAAGCATTTCCCGTCCCCGCGGGAGCGTACTATATTTTTCTCGAATCCTATTAAGTATGAGAGATAGGACGTTGGTAAGATGGCGAAATTCTGTCCTAAATCCCGGACCGTAGCCGCGCGGGTGATATACACCGTTTCGCCACGGCGATAAAGTTTTCGAAATCGTAAATGCAAACCGCACCTCTCCCGCTGCCTCGCGCATACACGCGCGCGTCACAATCGTCCTTTTGCGCAAACTCGAAAATTCTACTTGTTTGAAGAAGAAACTACAACCATATTTACACACAAGCAAGCGTTTCAGCAAAGAGAGATTGCGCGTTTAGTACCAATTTATTTTTGTTCTCAGTTCGCTCTCTTTTTTAGCAATGAACATGTTGTTGGTTTATTAATGTTAATGTCGGGATTTCAAAACACTCTTCACCGCGGTAGTCCGCGAGCGTATACATATATTCATACGTTACGGACAATACAAGATAATTAGTCAAAAAAAATTTACGCACTCCCTCAACGCTCTCTGTTTTCCTCGTCTTCTCTCTCTCTCTCTCTCTCTCTCTCTCTCTCTCTCTCTCTCTCTCTCTGCGTTAAAATTAAAAATAATATTTTACGAGAAACACACACAAGATAATTTTGCGGTTTCGCAAGATGAGCACGTTGGAATTGATGGTAACAACGCAGCGGAACTCGCGGCGATGTCTTCGCATTAAGTAACGTAATCTAAGCTTACGCTGAAATCCGTCCAATCACGGTTCTTAAATTGCCGCTCTACGTAGGGTTATCTCCGACTGCCTCCGCGTATGAGCTCCCCTTTAACCGGCGGATTTAGGTTTATCCGTAAACATACGTAACATGAGATCAATGCGGAGAAATTAATAAACAGACTAATTCGCACGCATATCCCTTTACCCCCGCGAGGCAAATCATTGATTCGAGAAACAATCCAATTTCCACGTATTGAATCGATGACGAGGCAGAAGCAAATTACCCTCTCTTCAAATCGTCGGTGTCCGCGAAATACATTTCATGTCGCCACAGGAACAGCGCGTTTTATGTCGCGAAGCAAACACGTAATTAACTTTTCATCCGGCAAATTGCCGCCACGGCGATAGCTAGTCTGTGTCAGGTTGACAAAACTGCGCGCGTATCGTCCTCACGCATCCTCTTCCCGTTACTCATTCGTTTCCGCGGCATATTTTACCGTTTCGCGCAGATATCGTACAGCTGGACGATTGAGGTTTCGCAATTGAGGTCCATATAGCTGGAGGTGCTGCGCGCACGTCGGCCGTAATCGAGCGAGCGTGCATTTACCTACAAGGGGAAATGAGCGGTTCCTTCAACGTGTTCGTGTGACATATTCGGCAGACGCTGGACCCGACCGAGATCAGGCTGCGGGTAAGCCGATGCTGTTGTCCGACCCCCTGAGACACTTGCTGCGTGTCGCGGCCATTTAAATTGCAGGGCGAACCCTCGGGAGCCGTGGCCGCCGCCGCTGCCGCCGCCGCCATCGCCAACATCGGCATGCTGTGCTCGTGATCCAAGTTAACTGTGGAACCAGCCAGAGAAGGACACACACCACGCCGTGCATATGCATGATCCACCACGTACTCGCGCTTATTTACACCCTATTCCGCGCTGCGCCGCGCCGCACCGCACCGCGTCGAGTTGGCTTTAAGCATCTATTTTCTATACGGGCCGATCGAGAATCTGATAATAGTTCGCGCCGGCGGTTGCTAGGCCGCAAGCCCTTGCGGGATTTCTATCTAATTATTGTCTTACGCGCTGAATTTCGCCGAACAAAAGCTCCATTTTATTCTATCATGGAGAAACGCGTTTTCGCAGCGCGAGAGTAAACAGAACACGAAAAATTGCGGAACCCTCAGTAACACGGTTTGAAGCAGCACGAGCAAAACGGGCTTTCCTTCGGCTTGAAAATTAGCTTGTATCTTCGGTACATTTCTAACGATTTTGGTTTGGATATATACATTTTTGTTTTTTCAAGACCCATAAAACGGAGTCAATGGTGTTTTATGTATCGAATGCACTTGACCGGCAACGAGGGAGATATTGTACGTAACGTGGTGCATATGCATGAACGATCGCGAGAGGAATCTCTGCATTCATTTACCTTCCCCGCTATTCGGATTTAAATCGAATTTATTTGAAGTTTCGATGCGGGAACCGTCGACAGCTTGTTGAATGGCGAAGTTAACGCTGGCGGACACGTCGATGCCTCTCGACTTCAAAACTTTAAGCATTCTATTAGCAAGATAATCGAATACTTCACTTAGCGCGCGAAAACTTTATTTACTATTATATCAAACTCAGCTTTAATACTTGAACGATGTAACGGGATAAAATTAGTCTACTTAAATACCGCTGGTATTCACTATACTCTATCAAACTTCCAATTTATTATGACAGATTTTCGTATAGTCCATATTTTTCATATGAATCAATCGCCATCCTTATGGAAATATTTTGGGAATAATCTTTTCTCTTTGTAAAGCAGAAATTGAATTAATTTTATAGAAATCATACTGAGAAAAAATACACGAAAATTTATTTATGGGATATAAAGTTTATTTCTGTGAAATAAAGTTTATTTGTGCGATTAAACTTTTTGTTCCACAAATAAACTTTCAAGTATTTTTTTCTCAGTACAATTGTATTTTCGAAGCTTAACGCACTTGAATATTTCTCAGTCATATTTAAATTAACTCTGCCCGCACTCTGTATCATTCTTCACGGATACTATTCGTAAAGTAATTGACAATGACTTTTTCACGCATCGTGTCCGTCATTCGCCTTCAACTCCGTCCGTTCAAAAGCTGCGACGCATCAGAGCTTTCGAATTCGCAATAAAGACTTGGCTAGATCTTCGAGATACGTTTAATTTCAGAGAAGGCGAAGACTCCGCCGGTGAGATGCCGAGCGAGTGAAAATTTATATCATGCCCAGGCGCTCTAACGAGGCGCACTCCAGGAGCTCTTTGATACCGGGGAACAGACACTCCCAAGTTTTTCCGTGACAATGGAACCGAACTTTAAACGAAGTCCCGCCGACTGAGGCAATATCCCGGATGAAGAATGCAAACCGTAGCGACGTCATGACACGCGAAACCTACCTACTTGCGTCTCCGACATGGCGAAAGTTTCCGCCGCGATACATAATCAACAATTTCCCAGCGCTCAGAAGCCAACGCACTGGTCCTCTTCCGAAGTCCTCCCGCCGATCCCGTAATTTCCGTCGAATATACTTTTTTATGCAACGCGACGCCACCGAATGCAAATGAGAGGCCGAGCTGGAAGGGCCGGTGGAGATAACTTAACTTAACCTAACCGATCGTGCTGACACTTCGAACGCGCGATGGTAATTTGGCTCGTTTTCCACCGTCATTTTTCTGTTTCCTCGAGGCGAAGCGAGCGGCGAGAAATGAAAATAGCGCCGAATCAAAAGGCGAAAGCTTCTACAGCTCTCCGCCTCTCGCCGCGCCGGTTCGATCGCGAGATTGCGTCGCAAATTTTCTCTTCGTGGGAAAAAGTTACCGAATTCTTCCCGTTTTATTCAGCGAAATTGAATAACGCAGAATTTGCGCTAAATTGAATAGCATTTACGATAGCAGGGAAAAATTCGCGCAACACTGCAGATAAGTTTCTTTTTTTCACAGCTTTTAACTTCGAATCCCTTATAATTATAATGGAAGCTGTATCGAGCCCGCGTGCACTATATGACGTAATTCTACGCAAAATACATCTGCAGCGTGACAGAAGGCAGCCACGCATGGACCGAGAGTGAAAGAATACGACAAAATATCAGTCCAAAGTTGAAAATGGACCGCCGTCCGTTTACAGTCAAAGCTGGATTCTTGCTGATGAATGAACAAAATACGTTTCAATTGTAAATAAAACATTTCCACTCGCCGAAACGCATTTCAATTTCGCTTTTCATACTATAAATAATCGATCCGTAATCCGTCCAGTCAGTTTTCGGCTTTTCATTGGATTTCTCGAAGCGTAATTCCTTTAAAGAAAAAAAAAATAGAACATATCGCGAAATAGGTGTCGAAATGCATACGGCAATTGACCAATTTGTAAAGAGCGTGTAGTTGCGCCTTTTAATAAAATTACGAATAATTTGTTTCCTGCATGAGCTACACCGACACGAACGAATTTATGACTCAATATCTTTTGGGGGCGTTTATTTATGTTCTATAAGCGAAGTGTATTTATTGAACAAATCGATAACATGATTTATTAAAGAATTCAGCTGTGATGGATTTTCAAAAGGTAAAAGTTTATTGCGCTTACAGGACTAGATGGGCATACCTACTCGATCAAATTACGAATGATAAACTACAAACGTTTTATAAAATAAAACATTCCCCTTTTTTCCTCTCTCTCTCTCCTTCTCCAATATTAAAGTAACATGATACGTTACAATTTCAGAGAATATTGTATATCCGAATAATATCTATGATGAATTTATTGTGTATCCGAATAATATCTATGATGAATTTATATAAAAAAATATGTTTATTTAGATGTACAAAGGATACATGTAGAAACGAATAACACAAGCGAAATAATATCACGAAATTTTAAATAAGTGCAATTTTGATGCAAATGATACGTAAAAATGTTAAAAGCAAAGTTTAAAACGCATTAAATTTCTTGGAAATACGAAACTAATTATAACGGCTCGTCGAAAAATTATAAAAAATGTCGGGTATGACGTTCCCAACTTCTCCGTTAAACATTTCACGGCAACACACGGCAGCTTGTTTCTGCATCGTGCAATCTCATTGTGTCTATTCCGTTAATTCAAACTTGAATCTCAGTCACTTTAATCTCCTCGACTATTCACGTAATTATATTCGACAGGACGAAACTGATCTCGGGAGGTCTCCTCTCCAGGTGAAATGAGACGACGCATATTTTGCTCATTCCAGATTGAGATCTGAGGAAGAATGTCTCGAGACCGTAGCTCCGTCATAAGATTATGAAGATTAATTAACTGCAGAAACTGCGCTGCGCGCCGACGTCACTAAATTGAATCTCAGGCGGGTTCCTGATTTATGGCGCCACTGCATCGAAACTTTTTCCCGCGAAACGCCTGGATTTGCATCGCATTAAGATTCACGGTCTATCATTCACCGGGAAAAAGAGAACCTGCCGTTTGTACTTAACTTCTTCCAACGGGCGCCCTTCGAGGGCAATCTCGAGTTCACTTCCTTTTAATTTCGTCCTGTCGGAAATTCCTGTTTTTCGCCTCAAAGGAAAGCGAAATAGGGGATAGTGTAAGCGAAAGGGTAGCGTGTATAAATGTTAAATATTGAACAATAACGGTTGTTTGCTGTGAATTCAACTGAGTGGTATTTAACGCGAAGTTTAAATTTTCACTCGGACAATCGGGGAGCAAATGTACATGTTACCTGACCGCATAATACCGATATGGACAATTTTTCAATCGAGCCCGTACGAAACATCGTACGAAACATCGTAGCGAAACGATAGAGCCGCGGGAAATAGCGTCGTAATCGTTAATTGGATTACAGTGCTACAATTCATTCAATTTCGTTGCACAATTTAATTACTGTAATATGGTAATAATGTGGCTATTAATTACTTTTCACGTCCAGTATAACTGACGCGATACTCCGCTTCGATTGGCGTTTAATAAATGAAGCTTCGAGGAAATGGAATAATTTACGGGAGAATCATGTGTTATGAAGATTAATTCGTTCTCGTTGATAAAGGACGGATATGAAATCGATCACGACGAAATTTGGACTTTCCGTTATGCAAAGAAAATTATTTGCCGTACGATATCAGACATTGTTCGAGTAATTGAGCATCGCCCTTTCTACATGTAAGCGCAAATACGCCGCTTTATTTAAATCTTATATCTATCGTGTGACTCGAATAACTTTTTATTCCGATATAATACCGCGCAACGGTACATAATGGAGGTAATGGAGGTACATCCATTAAGCCACCGTTGGCCGTTTCTTCATCGATCCTGGAAGATGGATGCGACGGTATTAAAGCAAAGACACTTCCATCGAGCAAACTATTCTGTTGACCGGAGGTGAGAAGGACAGATGGAAAAAGAAAAATAAATGAATAAATATAAAATACAGCGCAAGATATTCCTTCGAATGGTGGAATAGGTGGATAGATACAATCAGAATATCTCTCAGAACGTACAGACGATACGTATAGATTACAAATGTTACACAACGCGCAACACATCCATGAAACTTTTTTCCACTTTGATTTCCTCGTTACCTGCAATTCTACGATTACTTATGCTACGATGGCATATACAATTATTTTAAATCATTAAAAACAACCATCGGACCGTGAAATAAATGAATCGGGACGGCAAGACAATCGATAACGCCAATATCTATTTTATAGTTTCAGCTATATCCGTCCAACTGGTTCGTATGGCTGTTCTAATTTTAACCATAGTCCACAAAAACTATAGGAAAAAGTTATGACGTTATTACAGTTAGTCTCGTATCGCCCTATTTTAAGGGGAGACTTGGAAGAACGTATAAAAAAATATATACCCTAGACGGAAGAGTATATCATAAAATAAAAATGAGAAAAAGATTGATTCGAAAAATAAAGAAATTTAATAATTCCAACGTTTCTGTTATTATCATTTATTTCACTGACAAAGATTATCCATATTAATTATAGAAGAACTAGCGATATAGAATGGATATGTTACACATACATGTTATTGTGCTAACAAGTGCTAAATCGTAATCGATAAGTGAATAATTGAACGGAATTCGAATGAGTTTCATAAATCGCACTCTTCGCGATCGGCTGTCCGAGAAATACGCGTACAGGCAATGAATACTTTCGCCGTCGTAACTTCGTGAAGCACATTGCCGACGTTTTCCTGCACGACGTGCATTCTCGCGAACAGAAAGCACGAATGCTCGTGTGTCTCCATAAAGTTCGGGGATCCGAAAACGAAAATTCCCGCGTCTCGTAGCCACTCCCGTCTATTCCGCTCCGCGTTTCTTCCCGCCGGCACTCAACGACTGACACGCCGTTCCTGCGCGACTCCACTGCATCTATCCGACATCACCAGACATAACAGTTCGACCGAAGATTTCGTCACGGCGAACTTTAAACCCCTCGCAATCCTGATTTTGTTTTCGACGCCGGTCGCGCAGGACGACACGTTGGTGAACCGCGAAAGTTTTCAGTCCGCGGGACGCCACCCGCGAATTTCTCTCTCTGCCGATGCGAATTTAACCCCTTTACCCATGCCCATCTTTTCCGGGTTGCACCCACATCGGCAGAAAAACAGGTACGTTCTTCGTCAAACGATCTCCGTCAAACGATCTCCGCCATTTTTTGCAGGACACGGCATATAATTTTGGAAAAATACACGTGCCAGTCGGGAGAGGAGACACGGCGAATAAATGATAAATTGCAAAAGGCAAAGAGAATAGTAAGAAACAAAATTGCAATGTATTATCATCGTTCCGAAGTGTACTCTTTTAGATATTGCACAAACCAGATTTATCTTCTTTTAAAATGTCATCCAATATCTGGTTATAGACTATTTTTAAAATGTCATCCAATATCTGGTTATAGACTATTTTTTCCTCCGTTCCTATTTTTATTTTCTACGGTACTGCAGTAAATAAATGTCTTATAATTATCGAAAAAAATAAATTATTATAGTAACGCATGACGTATATTTATATACGTATATTATATACGTATATTTATATAGTGAACAAGTATCGCAGAATGCTCAATCGTTTTCTTGGATATCAGAGAATTTTGGACTGCCGAACTCAACGAATATTAGAGAGAGAAGTTGGAAACTTCTAATTGAATAATTCTCGTATTAAGGCCAAACGTGCGAAAGAGAATTATATTTGTTTTCGCGTCGAATAAATATGTTACGAAGCGGAAAACGAAAAGCGGGGCGGGCTGACATTTCCCAACTACAGGAAACTACGAAACACTCTGCACACGCACGCCCTCCGCCAAACGATTTCTCTTAATTTCGCGAGGCGACGCCCGTAAATAGAAAGCAAACAAACAGATAACAGTTTCGTCGCGGCTCGTCGGACGAATTTAACGATGGGACGTTACGCGAGTGGATATGTTAACAAGATTTTTCGTTTCTCCCTTTTTTTTTCTTCTTCCCCTTGTTTTCTACGTTACACTGGCAAGTGCACGCCGATTTAACTGGATTCGCGGCAATTTGCGAAGAGATCTCGACACGGATGAAACGTAACCGTAACGGTACGTAGAACAGACACGCTTACTGCGCGAAATATGTAAAAAATTAAATTGCAGCGGTAATTGATGCAAACGTATCGTTATAGTTTCGAGTCGCTTAACGTCGCTGTCACCACAGTCATATTGCCGCATGCAAACACTCTGTAAATTATGTACTCCAAGAATCTCGATAAATTCCAAGCTTGTGCCGGTTGAAAAAAAATTTGCAAGTAGATTATGCGCGTTAAAATATTAACAATAAAAGGACAAAGGCGTAAATATGCGCATATACGCGAAAGCTTATTTCTCGTGCAACGCGAGAGAACGATGCAATAGAAAATGTTCGAGCAGACATTTTTATCGCGCATTACTTAAATAAACATTACTTAAATAATACTTAAATAATACGAAAGTAAATTTCTGAAGCATACCAATCGCATTAAAAAACAAATTAGTTTATAAATCACAAACGTAGCGTTTACAGACATACTCATGTGCAAATATTTTTTCAACGTTTTGATGCGGAGAACTCGTCTGAAATTTTTGACATATATTTTTTTTATTATCATATATACGTGCGTAAAAAAACTATACGTAAACAATAACATTTGTTAAAATCATAAAACAGTCGATACAACTTGCGATGAAAGATACGCCATACTTTTATCCAGCAGACCTTTACTTGTTTAACATTCACCGTGCTGCAATGTACAATTTAAAAAATAACATCCAATAAATTATTTCACCAATATAAAAGAAAACTCACTAAATAAATCGAAACGTTTGATTCTTGTTTTCTTCTATTATCGTACGCATTTATTGCTTCTCGTTTCAGTAAACAATTGTTAAGAATGCGGCCATTATATACATTTTTCTCGTTATATTTATTGTGTACCTCTAGGAAAAAAAGTAACTTTTATAAGATGATATCAAATTTCTAATTCTGGAAGCCTCAATTAATCTTAGGCATTCTCAATTATTAGAATATTATAGCAGCACGCCGAATTATAATTAATTTATAAATTAAGAAAGTGTGTATGTTATTATGCGCGAAAAAGAGTTATCAATAATTTTCTATACGCAATAAATTATTATCAGAAACCTCTCGCGCGGAAGGAAACTTTTATGAATAAAATCATCTCTCTTTCTTCTCCCCTGACTCGTATGAGATTTTGTCATTTCCAGTAAAAGAGACAAATATACACGTCGGCGGTTTATTTGTTTTTATTTTCGATGAGTAACCAGATAACGCGCATTACGCTAATCCCGAATCGCATTGCGAATTTACGCTGGCAAATAGCAGAACGCAAATAGGAACTTGTATCCTCTTTTATTCGCAGAAATGTCGGGTGATAAAATGGAAAAAAATTAACGGTCGACCTATATCAACTTTAAATCAGGTATCGAACCATGCGCGAAAAAGCGAGCATAAGAGGAATTTATATTAGTGCCGCGCGCGGGATGAGACTCGTGGTGCTCAATCGCGGTCGTCTTCGCGGCTTCGTGCTCTTTGTAACGGATATAATGAGATTCATGGAAAGATTAATGGGGTATGACCACGCGCTTGCTTTTAAAGAACTGCACCTCAGTGAATACTGCCAGCGCTAATTATGTGCGATGATGATAATATGAATTATTTTCCACGTCGCATATATTGCATCTGAAGTACGAAAAAAGACCATTAGAACAAATTGATACTAATAGTAATCGTATAAACGCATCTATTGTTTCACGACGATATTCGTAATAATGGCCAATAACTGTACCGATTCAATATGTGAATTCAAATACGATTGGACTTATTGTTACAATATATTATTATGCTTTATTCTGAATTTATATAAGGCGATTATCTCACTTGGGCGAGCTTTCAAACGATGGTATAAAAAGCAACTGTGAATTCCGCAAAGTGATATATACAGCGAAACGCACGCGCCGCGACAGCAGTGCTACCTTACAAGGTGTGCGCTTGGAGAGAACGAAGATTCATGCTCGGTAAAAATCTTTTAATTATTCACTTTACACGCCCATTTGCATAGCGCAACGCAGATAAAAAAAGAAAAGAATTTGCCGGGACGGGGTAATCAAAAGTCGAGCTCTCGCTGGCGCGGTTTAATGTAACGATAAAAAACTCGGAGAAATTTCGCCACGCGGCGCCACGCGGCGTATAAAACGCGAACGCGAAGAACAGCTTCGCGAGGAAACGCTGAGAGCTACTGACGCGCACCGTGAGATCATAATTCATCCGGGTTGTACGTGCGCGAGACGTATTGTGAATACCTTAGATAGTTCACTTCATTTCACCTCCATCGCTTTATCACTAAATATTACCGGACTTACGCCGCGAGAACCGCTCGCTCGAGCAATCCGCGACGGTGTCATTGTTCGCGTTCCACAGCCTTTACACTCATCAACATTATTGCGAATGTGCACGTCGACGATTCGTCGACGGGCGTTCGCGCGTCGAGCAGTAAATCTGCGCGAGCGAAATGCATAACTGTCAAGTATATGTGCACACAAGATGTCTCGAGTCTACCGACCGAAAACACCGCGACTCAGACTAAGAGAAACGGTGCCGTCTTGTTGAAAGACGTCTCTCAGTAGTTATGGAATTATTTAATCTTAATTTTCTCTGATTGCATACGTGTGTTGAATTTAATTTAACTGACATTTCAACTGGTTCAAAAATACTTGACGTCTCGAAAACAGCAACACGATCAATTTTACAATGACAATTCTAGTAGTGTTTTCATTCCGAGTTCACTCACACAATGATACATATCTGAGAGATCTAAAAAAAAAAGAACTAAACCCGCTACAATAAGGCAAATTACGCGAAAAGCTAAACATACAATCTGGAACAGTACCTTATTATTGGCGAAAATGAAATTGACTGCGCTTGAGCGATAACTCCAGCATGAAATTCCTATTTGCTAACCCTTTGTCAGACCTATTTGCCAACCCTAATGTTCAATATTAGATACCTTGTTAACGAAGTCTCACGAGTTAAACATTTACGAAGACAACATCCACGCGTCATGCTAACCGGACGATAGGCTTCTGCCCATTTACCCTTCTAAGACATAATTCACCGTATCCTTACCAGTCATAATTCACATCCTAAACCCTGCTGTCCCGTTCGGGTCTGTTTGACCCCATATTCATTTTCAAAATGCTAGTTCTGCAGTCCGTGACGTTCTTAAATTTTATGATGTACCGTCTGAATTTACGTTCTCGTTTTACGCGTCCGCTTACAAATCACAAGATAAGATAAACATATATTTGTCTAAATCTTCCTAATTTTAACTTTGCAAATTTAAACTTGAACATACTTAAAGTACAAACGAATAAAAAAGATGATACAAGACTCGAGTGACAAATGTTACGCAAATCTACAATTTTAGATTCTAATCATAAATAACGTTTTATTGAACGGAAAGGAGCCGAATGTAGATTTCACCACTTTACAACCGAGATCATCCCGGATAACTTAAATGGAATCTTCGCGACAATCGTCAATTCCGTGCCAGCTCAGTACAGGGGCTCGTCTGTCCCGTTCTCTCGTTGACGAGACGCGCACACGTACGAATAAAGAGCGTCTATATCGCGAAGATCCCGACGATACGTATTACAGGATCCTCGCGCAATTTCGCGAGCAGGCAGCGGGTTTTCGGGGTGTCGTGTTTAGTGGCGATAAATTTCGGGGTTTGTACCTTAAGACGGCCGGCTACACGCGCGCACACGCGTGCCTTCAACGCGAATGCGCTCCCGTGTTAGTGCTGCCGTTACGAAGGCACCGCGAGAGCAACGCGACACAAATTTTCCGCGCTGGCAGCTACGAGGACATATTTAAGATATCCTCCTCGCGTCCTCATAATCCCTCCAATTTCCATTAGCGCCGGTAATCCTCGCCGAAGAACACGTTTTTCACCCTTTTGCCCTGCTCCACCGATCTGTCGTGCGAGAAGCGCGAGTTCCCTCGCAACGTACGCTATGCACTTTGCCTGGTACGAGGAAGGGAATACGAGGGAAACAGAGAAGAAACGTGGAGGATAAAGAACACAGCACGTTACTTTTCACTTTACACGTGTGTATTAAGTTATACAAAAACTTTTGTCTCTCCCGACGTGTTGCTACTCCGTTTTGCGTTCACGTCCACGTTCACGAAAAGCGACTCGATTGTCTCTCCACGATTGTCATTACGACAAGTCGAGACAGCTCATGCCTCCAAGGTGGAATAACGAAAACGAATACCCCGAGGAGATTCGCGCGAGTACGCGACGCTACGTAACGACAACGACGTTGTCCGATTTTGTACGCGACAGCACGCGAGTTAACACACTCGATGTGAACTGCGAACGAGCAAGATCTTGTACATAACTGGAATAATTGCGTTTACGAGTTTAACTGTTCTAACGAGTATAGCGCTAACGATTTCTCGTCGGAGTTTGCACGGCACTCCTCATTACGCGGCGAACGCGTTGTGTCCTTTTAAACAGCGCGGCGCGTCTTGCTCTCTCAGGATCCTCCCCCGCGAAAGCGCCGCGGAGCTCCTGCCGCAGGACAAAGCGGAGTCAAGAAAGATGTCAGAATAGCGTTTCCGCGCTTTAATCCGCATCGCGCCGCCGGCTCGTTTCCTCGCAGCTCGCGAGTGTACGGATCAACAAAAGCACCGTTTCAAGCATTTATGGCGGAGCGGAGAAAGAGAACGCGAGGAGCGGCTGTGTGTGTCTCGCGGAGGTTTTGCGGCGCTCCGCGAGATAAACGAGTCCGGAATAATATTCGCCGCCTTTACCGCGACGTTGCGATGACTTTCGCAGTAAATTCATAAATGTTGCTTTTCACTCATCCGTCGACATAAATAAGAGAAAAACAGGATTAAAATGAAAATTTTTAGAGCGAGGGCGCTTTAATGGCGTATTTCCGAAGCGTCGGGGACAATGAGATATAGACATAGTTCGTAAATAAAAGATAATCGGATATAGTAGTAAAGTTATAAACAAAGAAATAAACTGAAATATACAGGAAGCGGAAGTAAAACAATCACGGGATAATCGAATGTCTCCATGAGGTTCTTATGAATGAGAGAGAGATGTATAGGATTCGGTGCTCAATGTTAAACGAATCGTACACAGGAGAAAAGAACATTTTTGTTTGCAAAATATGTTTATCTTTGACAAATTAATCTTCAAGTAAAATTATATAACGTTAAACGAAGCTTGCAGCGTTAAATTGCAAGAATATATTTTATGTAATTTTTTCAACAAAAAATCTGTTCTTGTTATTCAAAAAATAATTTTTATTTTTATAAAAAGCACAAAATATTGAATTGAGAATATGATATTTTTAAGTATCGGAAGAAGATAAAATAGTGATTATTAATTTCAGTATATTAGTTTTATTCTATTTCAGTAGGTATTCTAATCCTGTTTTTTCTGTGTATAAAGATAAATGATTGAATGAAGAGAAAAATGATACATTCTATTAAAGTATTATTAAAGTCCCTTCTAATTACGTAGCTTTTAATCCTAGCGATTAATCAGAGTCCGTTAACGCAAAAGCATTTTTCAACAACAATAACCTTTCTCTAAAACTTGCTGCAATTTCCCGTGTGCTTATTATCCAACCTATTCGATTTTTCTTCAGGTCGACGAGTCATTGTCTTGAATGTTATAAAAAACAGGCACGCTCTCGTGTTAATATTTCTCGGTTAAAGAGGATTGCATTAATCGCTCCTGTGAAAAATGTATGAATGCAAATCCGCGCCGAACGATCGCGGGCTTTTTTCATTGAAAAACACGGTCACGTCGCAATAACTTTTCGCCCGTCGGCGGCGCGTAACGTTCGCGCTGGCAGCCGGTAATGATTACATTGATATCGGCTGGCGACTCAAATTTTGGCGCGCGTCCGAATTTGCCACGAATTTGCAGAACTCGACGGCAAATTGAAAGAACGCAGTCGCGTGTGAAGAGTGCGCGCGCGCGAAAAAAACGGCGCGAAGCGAATCGCGACGACGGCGGGTGTGTGTGCGCACGCGGTGTGTCGCGCCGAATAAATTTCAGGACGAACCGATCGGCCGGGACACGGGCGTGCGATCCCTCTCAATTTAATATAACTGCTTTATGGGGACATTTGAAACGTATGACTTCATATACCGGGGATACGCGCGAGCAATTACAATCGCAATCGCTGCGCGCCTGCACCGCCACAAATTATTTTCGCCCCGGCGCATGAATCACGTCGGCGCGGCGTTCTCTCGCGATGCGCAATCATGTCAAAATAAAATTCCCGTTGCCGCGCGTGTAATATACCGTGCGAGCTAATTAGCGATAACCATAATAACCGTCGATTCGCCGGTTCGTAACCGTGCCCGCTTTTGTCTCTCGACGTTAACGAAGTTAACGTCGAAATACAGCGTAAGCGCGAAAAACAGCGATTATCGACAGTTTGCTGGTTTCGAGTTTCCAATAACAACGTTGAATCGCGGCACCGAGTGGCCGGCAGGCAACGCTTTTATAACCGTCACTGTTATATCGTGCGAAATTATCATAAAATATTGTTAGCACACACACGTGCGCTCGCGGACGGGCGGGCGAGCGGACGCGTGCTGCCTTTAACGTTAGGAGAGATTTATTGCTAACGGAATATTAAAATACGGGAGAAGCGCTCAAGAATAGCGAGAGACCGTTCCGCGATTAAATCTTTTGCGAATCGTAGCATGCGTCCACGTGATAGTCTTAGTGGTATCCCTAGTCGCGATTATAAGCTCTAATTAAAATCCCGTCCATTACGCAACGTCAAAGTAGCGTATTCACGGCCATTTGTTGCCAACCGTTTAATCGCCACGTTGGCGATTATGAGCGAGGCGCTGAAGAAAGACGGATGATTCTTCTGTCGCTCGCTTTCCGTCTTTATCAAGCGGCTGGCCGTGAAAATTGCACGCTACTTGAGACCTCTCCGCTAATTGGATCGAAATCTTTTTCCGCTCTTGCGCCACATGCAGTCAGCGGGCGCATACGGTACGGTACCAGGCGAGAGCCGCACGCGAGCGCGAACGCAGGTCAATACGGCGGTGGAAATAGCCCGGCAGATTATGGGAATAACCGGCGAAATTAATCGCGTGCACAACCATCGTCCAGTGACGGATTCACCGTGGCGGGCGCGAGCGCGAGGGCGAGCGCGCCACCCGTTACACCGTTTCATTCGTTCTATTGTTCGAGAGAAATGCGGAAGGGATAATTATTTTACGGCGAGTAAGAGAGTAATCGTATTCTAATATAAAGTCTGCCCCACCGAACTTTAACTTTGCACTCTTTCCATCATCTATTACGATCTTCTACGTTACGCTAGGAAAAGAAAAAAAGAGAGAGAAAGGACTCGCTGATGAAAGCCGTGTTCGGGACGGTTTTCGCGGGAATAAAACTTTGCTTTTTATACTATTAATATCCCTTTTCTCGACAAATGATTATACATCGTTTGGCAATTAAAATGCATCTATTTTCACTTAGTTCTCTCATTTTCCAAATGTGCTTTTAAAATCGATCATTATTCCGTGTCAAAAACCACGAATGGATGGAACCCGTGCGGAAAACCACGATTATGGCTCGTGGACAGTTTGCAGAGTGAGTAGAGGGCACGTTGTTGGAAAAATTTCCATATTCAAATTTTACCTTTGAAAACGCTAAGGAGTGCTAACGGTAATGAATATAAAAATTTCGTTTCTAAGACCGTGTGGAAATTTAGAGCGCGCGTTAGATAGAAATAATGCTTCTTTCCCTTTTCTCTAAGATATATTCCCTGTTAAATCCGATATTTAAGCAAGGGCAGCTTGCTCGGGTTCCTTTTTTTTTGCGACACAATTCTCCGCGGCAAATCAGAAAATGGGTTATGCGATCGCGCTAACGAACAAGCGTGCCTCGAAAAGCAAAAGGATCCCTCGTGCTACCCAACGCATTTTGCCGGCCAATTACGGTCGGCGAACAGCGTGTATGAGTTATTCAGTTTCGACGTAGGAGAGAGAGAACTTCTCTCGAAATTTCACTCCGTTAATTAACCAGTTGACCGCGCTTGATTTCGGACGCAGCGAGGCTCGCTGAAAAACGCAGGAGCACGTGCGCATATGCAATAAAAATTCGACTATCTTTGCTTTTTAACGATCGCTTTCGAATAAAATAGAATTTCGCGACAGGTCATCCGTCCGTCATTCAATAGCTGCGATATTTGTACGGTGAAATTTGTTCCGGTGAAAAATGTGATTTTCGTGAAACAGGTGGAAACGGTGTATCCCCTGTGACATCCTTTCTTACGTGTGTGCTTTCTCGCGTTTTATTGTCGTTGAACGCGAAAAGAGGATTTAGCCCACAGTTCCGAAGAAACAGCTCTTTTCCGAAAGTGTGACAATCGTTCGCGCATCGAACAAGTTCAACAACCAGTCGGCGACGTCAGCCGAGCGAGGAAAATTTTATGACACGCGGCCAAGAATTAATTTAATCTCGTGGAATCAGTGAGATATTTAATTAGATAGTTTAAGGATTAAAATGGATTCATCGAATTAATTTATCCGAATCCTGCTTACACGTACGCATCGTGCTGTAAAATTCGATTCAGATTATTTCTGTAATAACTGGCTCACTATGATTACCCGTTTTAAGCACGAATCAACTTTGCAAGAAAAAGAAGAAATTGAAAAGAGTACAACACGTATTTATATTATGCAGATATGTTTAAATTCAAAACATAAACTGCTCAATGTGATGCAAAAATCAACGATTTACAGTGTTCCACGAATTAGTAATAAATAAGATTTGTATTTGCAAGTTATACAAAAGGAATGTTATCTCATCAGCGCAAATAACGTTCGGGAAACGGAAAAGAAAGCTATCGTTCACGAAATAATGCAAGCCTGCTTTCATTCGCGAAATACAATTTGCGTACGCGTGCTAAGGCAACCGCGTTGGAATCTAAGTAAATTATCAATGGTATCAGGATCTGCGGAATTTTTTACGCCAATTGGATCTACGTTAATTAGAGCATCTTTCCATTTCCCCGTTTCTCTCTTTTTCTCTCTCTCTTTCTCCCTCTCTCCCTCTCTCTCTCTCTCTCTCTCTTTCTCTCACGCAGAATTCTCCGCATAGCGTGTGTGTGGGTGAAAATGTACGTCCCTATGCACGGTAACTGGATAATTACAAGGGTTGCTGGTTACAGCAGTAACGACGCGCTTCTTGCCATCGCGGGGATGTTACATCGCATCGGTCTTTACTCACGTTCTAAGCGAGGATATAATTATTTTCATGCTCAGGCTCTAACGAACGCAATCTATATATTGATATGTTGAAAGAAGAGAGTAAAAGAGAAACAGACAGAGAGAAAGAGATAGAGAGAAAGAGAGAGAGAGAGAGAGAGAGAGAGAGAGAGAGAGAGAGACAGAGACAGAGATAAAGGAAGAGAAGGGCAATCTTGTCAGACGAAACACGACACGATGCAACGCTACGATACGATTTGCGGTATCTCATGTTTTTAGCCCTGTTTGAACGAAATATCAGTTTCTTATGGACGAGTACACTTTCCAGATTGGACTCTGCAGAGCTTCGCGCAAGATGAAATGGAATCCCGTGACGCTAAGACATGATCATAAAAAGAGAACGTGATATTTCGTTTAACTCTTTTTGGATGGTCGATGATTCTTCTCTCTTTCTCTTTTTTTTTATTTTCTCTAAAGCAGTTTTCGCTTCCATCATCGGTTACAATTTCAACCAATTTTACTAGTTAGTTTTCATTTGGATTTTCGGAATATTTCATTTGCGCCGCGCCGTATGAAATGATGACCAATTCCGGACAGATGAAAAGTTCGTAGTGACAATTCTTTTATTATTAAACTGTCTTAACGATGGATTTCGCCGATTCAACAAATGTCAAAGAAATACGTAAAAATGATAGAAAGCGAGATTTTCGAAAACTCGTGGCAAGAGGGGGACCAACAGCGGAATCAGTTGCCGATTTCCGATAAGAGAAATATTCGCCGGATTCCATCGCGCGGGATCGCGGAAAAAGAGAGACGGGGCAAGTGAAATTTCTCCGGCTTTACAATACCGGACCATTCATAACTGTCAGCGCGACGGCGGGATATATATCGTCGCATCCACACAAAAGCATTCTCTTTCGATGGGAATCCCGCCGAGATATCGTCTAATGTAAATATGTACACTCGGCCCTACTCGATCTACTCCTTTCTTAAAGTATTATATCTCACCGCTAAATGTTTACGCAGATCTTTTAACAGCAAAGTCAAATATTTACGTCGGGGAGCTACTGCTTCCGCCGGATATACCGTCAAAGCAGAAAGCATGGACAATTAACATTCTAGATCGTGTGGATTAAATCTCCATCAAAATATCTTTAATTCAAAGCGCGTTGCTGCTCTCGACCTGCACTTCCATAAATGTACTTCCAGTTATTATTTTTCGTTAATCTATGTAATAAAAAACTCTGTTTATGTTATAATCTAATTGTTCTTATCATTCGCATGCTTAATAAAATAAATCAAATGCGATGTGGCGTAGAAGTGAAAAAATGTTGATATTTCAATTGAGAAATATAAATGTCTTCCTTTTTATGCGATGTCTGATTTCACACCCATCACTTAATTGTAATTTCGTTAAAATTACTGAGAAATAAACTATTCGCTTAATCTTTCCTTTGCCTGTCAATTAAGACACGCAAAGATTTTGTTTGATGATATAACGTCGCAACCGACGAACTTGAGATCGCGAAACCGAGAGATAAACGTCAAAGGTCGTCTTTCTCGAGGAGAATCCCGTTGAGATTCATCGTCTCGATGTAAATACAGCGTCCGACTAGTTCCCCGGTCGGTCGCGATACCTCCACGTCGTAAGGCGGAACGTCGTACTCTCACGGGAACGAAACGTAATTAACGTTCAAGATCAAATGAAACATCCGTCGCGACGAGCTCTACGCCATTTAACGTCCATCGACTTGTCCGCGATATCGCAGCGTGACAACGGCATGTCCCGCTCGGCCCTAAATTGGAAATATTAATTGCACGGTAAACATTTTCGACGGACGGAAAGAGCGGCCTCCTGCGCCTTCCCGTGAGCGCATTTCGTTCTGAATTTCGTTCTGAATTTCTTCGCGAGACAAAACTAATGCCGCTTAAGGTAGACTAAGACGAGAGTTAAAATTAAAGTTATGAACTTAATGAATAGTTCTCTGCCAGCTGTACGTCTCGCGAACGCAAACGGCTCGCGAAGGATATCGTACGAAGGTAATTAACGAAACACCACGCCGAAAATGCCACACTAATTTACCACGCAGTCTTTACATGCGTTTTCGTGTTCTTTTATTCTACTATAACGATCTACTAAATTGCATTTATATTAAATTTATATATTTATACGTTTTTTTATGTACTTTTCACGTTGCATCGTGTTATTTTCGAAACATTTTATGCAAATCATGTGACCGGCAAGATTATTGCATGAAAGTATTTTAAAATTTGTTCAAAAATTTTTACAATCTATTATAATTATAAAATCAAATAAACTCACCGATTGAAGCTTAGTTTAAATTATGCCTAGTGACACGTCTGGTCTAATTTAGGCAATGTAGAATTCAGTTTAACGTCCGGGAAATTTCAAGATACTTCTTCAAATAACAGATTTTACATGAAAATTTAATTAATCTGGTTAGTTAAAAACTACATCAGTGGAAAATCAACAGCGAAAAATTAATTTCAACGTCATTTCCGAACTACACTTCTGTTTTCGACAGATTTTTTCAACTGCATGGAAAGAATTTTGTAGATTTTCTTTTTCATATAAATTCTTTTTAATTTTATTATATTTCTAGTAGTGCAGTAACTACCAGAAAGGTCTATCTTGTTAAGGAATATAGTTAGAACTTCTCTAGAAACATAATAAATTTTTGAGTTGTATATTTCAGTGGCTAAGATATAAATAGCACGTATGAAATAAAAGAATAGTCGATTACTGCAGAGTGTCGGTCTATTTATCGGGGTTACAAAATTCTATAATAATATTTACTTTAAAATTCTCTTCGTGTGCGGATTATTTTAGGATGCAATCGTCATCGTCATCATGAATTTGCGCTTACAATACGTTGTCATGGTCCGCTTTTCCATGTCTTAAAGTACACAACGTTATCGATTCGGTGATTACGGGGTGTAGCTCTTTCTTGCGTAAAACAATGGGAGAATTTAATCAGTCGAATACTCGAGGCGCGCGCGCGCGTAAAAGTTGTAACGCCCGGTCAGGCACCGTTTCTTCGTGCAACTTTTAGGAAGATTTGTTGGGGAATTTCAGTGGTTCTCTCTCCACCGAACATCCCCCGGGGCGCGAATTAATTCCGACGTCGGATTTACTCGCGGAGCGTTGATCCGTTTTACGGAAAAATGGAGGTAAGTTGTAACTGTCCCTGCACGATTAGGTCGTCCGAGAGAGCGCCGCCGCCCATTACTCGTAGCCAACGAGACGGCAATGGGCCACTTTAAGATTTCGATTCGTTTTCGTTCGTCCGCTTACACTGTTTTATCATTTGAAATTGAAATTACTAATGTCCATTAGTAATAAAAGAATCGTTTTACTCGTACAATATTACCTCGAAATAGAATTGGCTGTAATACTGAGAGAAGAGAAAAAAAGTTGATCCAATTAAAGTTATAGTTATTTTTGGATCCAACCATATTTTCTGATTGTTTTAACACGAAAATGATGATAGTAACGTGCATGTAAGTTTATTATCACTAACGTTATAGTACAATTTAAAAAAATGGTTTTCTTAACTGTATAATTTATATAGCAATTATCCCTCTATATAATTATAGATAAAAATACCAAACGTTTTCTTCCTCAGCAGATAATAAAAATAATATTCACAAGAACATTTTTACCACAAGTTTTTATTAAATGATTTTTTATTATATGATAGTCTCTTGTAATCCCGTTGCAATTAAAATATAAATTAGTAAGCACCATATTGATCGCTAAATACGACTACGTATACATGAGATTTTCGAGATAAACGTTCTCTCATATTACGTGTAACTGCGCAGCCAATGACTATAGAAAACGAATGGTAATTCACAGCGCTTTAAAATTCCAGGCACAGAGGACTACTCCTACTGATACGGCGGTCCTACAAACATTCGCCGTTGATGATGCCGTAAAAGTGCATCGCACGTATACCCGCGCTTCTATTTGTTTCGCTTCATTTTCCGACCGGCCGGATTAAAGGTTTGCCTTCATTTTGTACTGCGCGACGGAAGACATTTTTACCGCCGGTAAAAATTGTTCCCCGATTTCGGGAGGACGCGATTTAAGCGAATAATCGGCAATTGGATCGCCAAATGTGCGAATATACTTGCAGAATTTTTATCGCGTCCGGCGATCATGACAGCATTTTTGGATCATAATACCACGTGAAGATAAAGATAATTCTTGTTGCGTTTAGTTTTTACGTCATAGTATATACTTAGTGCATTCTGCACACACAGTATACGAATATACAGAATATTAAGCAGAAAGAGTAAAGACATGATAAGAGATGATTTATCGATTTATCGATTATGAAATAAATGTTCTCTTTCGGCGGAAATTAATCAAGCACTTTTATCTTCTGCTATTTTCCTGAATTATCGCAATCTTCATAATTAAATCCGATTCAGTTTCGGTGAAAATTTACCGAAGTTTTACTCAAAACTATTTAAGGCTTTAATCGGAAGAAAATGGACACCACATTCGTAAACGCACGTGTTTCTTCCTTCAATGTTATTTTACACACTCCCTAAAATGTTGTATGCTTGATTTCGTTATCAATACAAATTAAGATAATAAATATTACATGAAAAAGAGAGAGAGAGTATGTATATCGATTATATACCAAATAATATCGTATAATTTAAAATTATATACATCATATTATGTCTGTCATTACACAAATACATAATTTGTACTTGTTCTTTGTTTATAATACATCATTCATACGATATCGATTGTCTTTTGTTTATAGCCGGGAAATAATTATATATCAAAATGAAGCGCGGGAAACTACTGTGTGCATTTATTCATTGCATTATAATGATCGTGTTTCTTTATCGTACCATTACGTTTTGTCCGTTTCAAAGATAATATTGTTAAGAGAAACAATTCTATTATCCAACACAGACGCGACGTCATTTATTTAATATGGCAATATGACGCGTATAAAGTGCTGACAAAATATGTATAAACAAAGAATATCTTTTATTCGGCACTATTCGCGATCCAAGCTATACGAGACGGATTTTACCGCGTGATAATGATAACGGTTTATATTATTAAACTGACGATTCTCCCGTTGAGATATGACATCAACCATTTTCTACCTCTGACCGTCCGAAATAAAAGCTTTAGTTATAAATCACCGATGTGATAACAATGGAACGTAATTGAATTGCTATCAACGCATTCCATAAAAGTATCTCGCTACAAAGAAGTATCGACGTTTTAATGTGTAGAAACTGATACTAGCTTTAATTAAAAATTTACGCGATCGTTGTCAAGTTTTACGCTCCGATAGAATTCCGCGAGTTTTCGAGCGTCTTTGACTATTTCTTCAAATAATAACTGGAATCCGCAAGAGTCTGGGGTTTAAATTCGAGAAATTTCCGCGATGAGCTTTTCTATCAATCATTTACAGGGGAGAAGGGAAAAGCGAAGAGATCTGAAGAATATTTATCCGCAGTCGCGCGAAGAGTTACCGCTGATATTTTCTCGTTCGATCGTCTGCCATGTTGGACGATGGAGATAAGAGAGCGAGGCAGATATCGTGGAAGCTAGAAGTGAGATATGTATTTAGGCCGCGGTTAGCATAGAAACTACAGACATCCACTGACTGCGAGCTTAATCTATACTAATCCTCCCGTAATCCTGCAGTAAGCCTTCCATACAACGCGTGTTGTGAAGTTCCTCTACCCGAAAATGTTTCATTTAATCGCGCTAATGCACGTCGCGTATCCTTACACATTTTAATATAGCACCGTGTAGACCTCGAATCTCGCTAACACGCGAGTCCCACCTAATACTTGCCACCGTGTCAACAGAGATTTGTTGCTGGTTTAACTATATAATACTGTTAGATATAGTTTATTGTTACGATCTGATTATGTAGAGCACGCGCCAGTGAAATATTGTATATCCGCGGAACGGAGCGAGACGAGCGAATATATTTTTAGACCAAGTACTTGCACACGCAAGCGTGTATTCACAGATAACGGAGGTGATGTGATTAATCGTGAAAAGTTGATCCTCCGACGCATACAAAGGGTTATTGTCGCGATTTTCGCTCGAGAGACTGAGAGAAAAAAAGACAACTTATGAGTATTACATCCTCGAGAATGGGGAACTTGCTCCGGTTATATCTCGCCATCGATAAATTTTTATTATCGTTCTGCACTATATTCACGTAGCGGTGAATCTACTTGGAGCAATAAACAACAATAGGAAAACCAACCAGTCAGAATTGCCATTCTATACGGGCGGGATTTCACTTAACTATTTTGCACTATGTTTATCCGCTTACGGAACGTAACATGTTTCAACGCAAATATTCGTGAGTGACGACAAAAAAATAGAGAAGAAGGAGAAAAAAGAAACGACGAGGGAATGTTTTACGCGTGCTTTTTATTACCGGCGTCGCGAGATGTGCGCGCGGGAAAATTATAGCGCCGGCCTCGGACTCGGTATCGATCTGCTTTCGGTTGTCGAACGGAGAAGAGAGGGAGCCATTGGGGAAAATATCGTAGGTGTTAAACAATATCGATGAGATTCATACGGAATCTCCAGTTGTTGACGTAAAACTTTTAAACCATTTTACGCAGAGCTATAAATCTTCAGGCTTATACAGCCGTGCGTGATACGCGCGCGATAGTATCGCCCGATGTTTATTGTTCCTCGTAAAATTATGGAATATTAAACAGACCGTTGTTAAGTTATCTGCCGTCTGTTTAAATACGCGATTTTACGATAATGCCGAAGCTGCATTCACCGGCGCTTCGGAAGCGAGGAGCTGCAGGGAGAATCTGCGGCGGAAATTCGCAAAATAAAATGTTGCATGTTTAATCGACGGACATTAAAACACAACCGCCGCTGTATTTCTCCTCCGGACTTGACTGCAAACGATTAAAACCGCGCAAAAAGCCCTTTCAAACTGCGAGTTTGTCGCGCTCGTTTCTCGCTGCTTTCCCGAGAGCAACTTGTTCTGGGACTGTCTCCGGGGCGGGAGTTTGGCCGGCCGAAAGACGAGGGCATGTCGCGCCAATAACACGTCGGAATTCTCCGCGCCAAGCGTCACTTTTTATAACCACATTAAAGAGACAAATCCGACTTGTAAAGGAAGATCCCGACATATTTGCGCTCTCGTTTAGAGCGACGGCGCGTCTTCTTCGTCATCGAAGGATGTCCTGTTCTGAAGGGGAATCCTTACGTAATTCTCGGCAGAGGGAGAGAAGACGAGAGTTCCGTAAGGATCCGTAAGGATCCGAAGCGACGATATTTGCATTTTACTCCGCCGTTATCGAAAGAACACGGCGGCAGCTTCGATCGCGAGGGGAGGGCATCTCGAAAGATGCGACGAGAAATCGACCCGACGTGCCAGGATGAACTTCCTTTGGCGCAGGACGAGAAGTCTCAGGATGCAAGCGGACGGGAGAGGAGGCCGGCAGGTCGCGTAAGGAGCACGAGGTAACGGCATTTTCTGCGTAACTAAATTGGATTGACAGTTTATTGGCGATATTCGTTTGCGCGACGTTCGACTGCCCCGTTCTACCGCGCACGACCGACAAAAATCCACTTCCCTCCGATCTGCCGACTCACCCCTGTCCGGCTGCCCCCGTCCTGCTGCATATCGTGTCCGTATGTCGCGTGTGTCCCTTTTTATCTGCTGCCATGTCGGTCGCTGTAGCGTCCGCGCGTGTGTCATTCGAATCGATTAGTCCGGGCAAGGCACGAGTCAGTGTTTCAATGAAAAAGGTCGACACATAAAAACACGGGTTGAATGAAACAACGGCGTGCCGCTGAAATAGCTCGAGAAATGCTAAAAATGACGATAGAGATAGAACAGATGTTTATAAAAGTAATTAAATAATCGACAAGCACTTTGCAACATTTGGAGATGTGTGCGAAACGGATTCTGGTCGAGGCAAATTGATCTTGTCTTCATTAATTACGGAGATAATATATATTTTGTCAAATCTACTCAACTCTTTTCCTCCCTGCCTCTAGTTCCAATATCACTTACTTCTCCTTTTCTTGTCATGTACTCTTCCTAATGACACATTTACTCTCTCGGTATTATCGGACATTGCTGCGCCGTACAAGTTAGAGATAAATCCCCGTCCCTAATGTTCTTTTTTTCCTTCACTCTATTATATAACTCCACTGTTCCAAAGACGACTTATCAGAAGGCATCATGAAAGTCAATATCGATATTGAGAGAGCAAGGGCTTGCGGGCGTCTTCTTGCTCTTGAGAGTCTCGAGAGCAAAACGAACGGCAATGAATGTAAGAAGTTCCTTATTCCGTATTAGCGGAATCTCCCATCTTAATGCGATTTGGTGAGAATTCGTAGAAAATATGTAAGTTAAATGCGATTTCGGAGTTCACCTATTGCAATCTATCGCAATGAATAATTCATCGGCGGCGACATAGCATATGTATCAGATAGTTTTCCCCAATGATCAACCTGCTTGACAAACAAATAGCGACATTTGTAGTAATTGTCAGTGCTCGATAACGAAATATTATCATATCTCGAAGTTTAATATTGCATTTAAATAAAATTACCAAAAACACGTCCTCTCTCGTATATTTCGCGATAAACATATGTCGCATTAAATGCATAAATTATATGTAACGATGCCTTTGTAAATTAGGACGTAATATGGTGCCTCTGCTAACAGATTATAACAAATTTGAAGTCTAATGGGAATGAGAGAGAAATATGCGCGCGGTATTTATATTTATATGCATATCGTGTTTTTAGTTAACAACATTCGTTCGTTTCATTTGTATATATAATTCACGTGTCACACACTGTGTTTTACAGGGAAAAATAAAATATTTCAACTTCACGAAAGAAAATTATTTCCGATTTCTTTCAAATTCATTATTCGACGATGCTTCAACATCTATTGTCTTCCAGATGGAACGACCTTTTACAATTTCCTCTTCATCACTTTTGCGTCAAATTTATTTCCGCTCGTTCGCGAAAGCGACGGAAGTGCAAACCAAAAAATTTGTCCGTGATGTGCATCTCTTTCTATCTCATTCCTCCAGCGATACGCTTATTTGTGCATTTTACGCGCAAATTACCTCTCGCGCTAAGGAGACACCGGAGCTCCAAAGAGCAAATAAACCACTTCACTTTGTCTATCTATCTGTCCTGCGCTATGTACCTTTACTCGGA